>NC_081417.1:145981389-146088889 GCF_949786415.1 Peromyscus eremicus
GGCTGTAAAGTGATACAGCATACAAGTTGCTTTGATATAGTTCCCCAACTTGCTTTTGGTCATGATCTTTATCATATCAGTGGAAAGCAAACTAAGTCAGGGTAGGAACATTTATTTTCTCTATGAACTTTACTACCCACTCAGAGGAATTTATAAACATACCTGTACAGTTTAATCAGCAATAATTACAGTAATTATTCAGGTGCCTCGTTAATGCAGCAGGTAGCTTGCTAATCTCATAATTACAGTGGTTGTTGCCATTTGAATGTAAAATGTCTCCTACGGACTCATGTGTCTGAACACTTGGTCCCTGTTGGGGCTGCTGCCTTGGGATGTTGTGGACATCCCACAGTTTGTGATGCCTTGGGACACAGCACTTAGCTGACGTCTGCCTATCTGTCTGTGCATCTTATAGAGACAGAGATCTCTTTGGAGCTCACTGGGCTAAAATTAAAGTGTGGGTGGTGCTGTATTCCTGTTGGAAGCTGTAGGGAAGAATGGTTCCTTGCCTTGTTGAATTTCTAGAAACTTTATACACCCATTGTCTCATGACTCCTCCTCCATCTTCAAAGCCAGCTGTGCAAGATCTTCTGCTCTCTGTTTATCTGTCTGTCTGTCTGTCTATCTGTCATAACTTTCTCTTCTACCAAAAGACCTACGACTACTCTGGGTCCACCCAGGTGATCCAGGATGCTCCTCATGTCTCAGGGTCCTTCGTCCCTCTCCCTGCCCTTCCTCCCATAGCCTTCATCCCTTTCCATGTTCATAGGTTCTGGGGATTAGGTTATAAGCCTCTTTGGAGGTGGTGATGACTTTATTCTGCCTATCACACTGGGAGGCTTCCTAAGGTTTTAAATTCATTTCCCACATTTCCTTTTTCTTAGTGGGGGTAGTTTTGAGATAGGGTTTCTCTGTGTAGCCCTGCCTGTCCTGGAACTCGCTCTGTAGACCAGACTGGCTCCGAACTCACAGAGATCTGCCTGCCTCTGCCTCCTGAGTACTGGGACTAAAGGCGTGCACCACCACTCAGTACACCTAGCTTTTAAAAATGTAACTCCTGCCTTCCACATGCCACCAGCAGGCAGGAAGGAGAGGCCAGGGGCCCACCAGCACTCACCATGTTCTTCACTTGGTGTGGCTTAGTTCCTGGCCTGAAGGGAGCACAGGAACACCACACTGATCCATTGTCATATGTCCTATTACGAGATCTTCTTTAAGAATAGTTCGGAGCCGGGCGGTGGTGGCGCACGCCTTTAATCCCAGCACTCGGGAGGCAGAGCCAGGCGGATCTCTGTGAGTTTGAGGCCGGCCTGGGCTACCAAGTGAGCTCCAGGAAAGGCGCAAAGCTACACAGAGAAACCCTGTCTCGAAAAACCAAAAAAAAAAAAAAAAAAGAATAGTTCGGAATTCACAAGAAATTGTGGAAATAGTATAGAAGCATATCGTACAGTACAGAAACCCAGCTTTCCCAAGTGCTCTGAAGGGCGGGTCTAGCGCTATGACGTAACACATGTAGACTGAGTGGTCATCACTAGCGCTACGACATAATACATGTAGATTGAGTAGTCATCGATAAAGACCCTTTAAACCCTAATCTTAGTGAGCAGAGTGGCAGGAGAAGGCTGGCCCTTGGAGGCCTCATAGTGGGGAGGATGGCTCAGAGCCAGGGAGTGGTCTAGGGCGAGGACCCAGGGGGCATACAGGGAGGGCCAAGGCATTGGAGGGTCTCACACTCTGGGAAGCGGTCTTGTTCACAGGTGTCCTGGTGAAGGTCACCTTGGCAGAGTTTTTCCCAGTGCACCTGAGCATGTAGGCAACAGGGACAAGCAAGGACCTTAACTCTCCCAGATTAATCCTGCTAAGTCGAAGCAATATTGATATGCTATTATTTTCCATCTTTATCCTTCCCCCGGCGAGGACTGAACGACTCCCCCCAGGCCATTCATAATTGAAAAATGCTTTTAAGGCCTTTACGAGTTGGATACTAAATTTCTCAAGGTGCCTGCTTTATTGGGTCTCCAGTCACCGATGATACATTTGCTCCCTAATGTTCGTTAGGGAAAGGGGCTGCAGCGGGGTGATGGATGGGGCGATCGGAGTCAGTGCTCATTAGTCAACCAGTGGCTGCCCCATTGGGGATCAGCTCTCCTTAATACAGAGCAAGGCCTCTGGGCTGTCATTTGCCTTAGATGGTGGCTTAGCAGTCACTGATATTCTCAAGAGATTTTTTTTTTTGCTTATGTATGTGCATGTGAGATATATGGGTATGTATATGCATGATTGCTTTGTATGTGGGTGCACATGTGTGCAAATACATGTGGAAGTCATGACATTATCAAGTCTTTATTGATTGCTCAACACCTTATATATATATTGAGGGAGGATCTCTCGTTTGAACTCAGAGCTTGCTGATCGGCCAGTCTAGCTAGCTGGCTCAGGGCATCAGGCGTCTCTGTCTTCACAGGTGAGGATAACAAATCTGGAATTTACAAGGGCTCAGGGGGTCTGAACTCGATTCCTCAGACCTGTATGGCAAGCACTTTCCCCACTGAGCCCTCTCCATTGACTTTCGATAGATCTTTACTCTGCCAGTGTGTGCCAGGCTCAGGCTGGACACAGCAATGGGTCAGACTCACACACTGCCATCGAGGAGTTCCCAGGCAGGACACACACACTGTGGGGCAGCCTCAGTTAACGCCCAGCCTGTGCCTGGTAGAGGGGGATGGAGGGGAGAGGTTATTGTGCTGGCTGTCAGGAAGGCTTCCTTTGAAAGAGGATGTCTTATGGGTGTGAGGTGACCTGGAGTGAACAAAATACCACGGTACGTGTTCCTGTGAGGGATCAAGGGCAAAGCTGATAAGCATGACCTGCCCTGAGCATTTGATTTCCTGGATGACTCCCCCTGGTGGCTTCCGAGGTGACCAGAGCTGCAAGCCCATCAACCTGATGCTCATTTTCTCAGGAATGGCACACCATAAGACAGGGAGGGTTCTTAGTAAACAGTCCACTCAGCCTGTGGGGTTCTGGTGGGCAACCGAGGCCCAGAAAGAGGAAGGGTCAGGCTTAAGGCTGTAGAGCTGGGGTGAGTCCCGGGCTGGGGTCCGCACAGCACAGCTGGGACTCATCTTTGGTTTTGACCTTGGGTCTTAGTTTATCACGATATGAAAATTTGCATTCAAGACATGAAATTTGAAGTCCCGCCGAGGTTATGAATCCCGGAGAGAGAAGTCCTGCATCGGGTCACACACAGGCCACTAATGACACAGGTGGACGTCGGGAAGGTGAAGAGCAATTGAAGAAGCCACGCAGAGATGGATGGCAGAGGGGCAGTTTCCAAGCATCACCCACTGATTACCTCTCTCTGTGTCCTCTGACCCGGGGGAGTGGCACACCGTGTCACTCTGATTTTGTGCCTGTGGAAGTAGGACTTGAGGGGGGAGTGACTTGCTTAAGGGCACAGTGAGGGACCCAGCGTCTGAACCAATTTTTTTTTTTTTTTTTTTTTGTTTTGTTTTAAATGTCAAAGCTGAAATCCCTCTCACTCTCCCAGGAACCCTTATGCGAGCCTTGGAAAGAAGTCAGTCCTTGGTTTAAGAGAGCTATTATGCCCTTTATGGTGTCCGTGTGGTCTCAGGGCTGTGACTCTCTTCAGGGACCCTGGTCACCATCTACAAGGTGCTAAAACCTGTGTCAGGTCATAAAGTGTCTAGACAGCCTTGGTCCCTTGCTCTGCCCAGAGGAGACCACTGTTTCTGTCTCTGTTCAAAGATCTGGGGTCAGGGTGTGGCTAGGAAAAAGGCCACAAAAATGGGCCAAAGAGGGCAGAGTCAGTGCCTCTCCTCTGTCCCTCCAGGGGCTTCTGAAGAGGACCAAGAGGCTTTGGAGTGCCTGCAGGACAGGACAGCCCTGTCTGGCCCTTTCAGCTGCCAGCCTCATCCTTGGGCCAGGGCTTTGGGATTCCAGACCCTTCTAAAGACTGCTGCCACCCCAAGCCCCACACTATTGCCATGTGCCTGCAGCCTGTCTTTCTTTCTTAGCCTGGTTGTCAGCGTTGAGTGGCATGGGCCCCCTGGCAGTGGCAGGGTCCAGCTCTGTCTTCCTGGCTGGCTGCCTTTACTCATGGACCTCATGCCTGGGGTTCACTGGGTCTTTGACTTTGTTTGAAAGCTAGGCTGGATTTTTTTTTTTTTCCGAGACAGGCTTTCTCTGTGTAGTTTTGGAGCCTGTCCTGGAACTCACTCTGTAGCCCAGGCTGGCTTTGAACTCACAGAGATCCACCTGCCTCTGCCTCCCGAGTACTGGGCTTAAAGATGTGTACCACCACCGTCCAGCCTGGCTGGAGTAATTTTGTTGGTTATTTGTTGGTGCTCCAACTGGAGTGACAAGCGTTTGTTCAAGTTTCCCTGGGCAAATGTCACACAACACAGATGGGGACCAACAGAACCACCGATGAGTTGGGAAGGAGCAGTTGTATGGTTGCTTGGTGAGACACACAACCCATACTGTGCAGCATCCATGGAACCAATTTTAAAGCGGGTACCATATCTCCTTACTGTAGTTCCATATGGGCCTGGCAATAAGACATACAACTGAGGATGAGCTGTCTAAGGATGGATCATCTTTAGTGGGAGTTCTAGGGTGGCATGGGGAGAAATGTCTCCCTTGAGAATGGGGTCCTCCACATGAATATGAGGACATTCCCTCAACAGCTGATGAATTAGAGGGTGTTCTGGAATATTTGTACACTGTGTGAAGACAGCGTGTTGTGACTGGTTTAATAAAGAGCTGAATGGCCAATAGCTAGGCAGGAGAGAGAGGTGGGACTTGCCAGCAGAGAGAGAGGAAATAGGAGATGCCATCAAGAAGCAGAACAAGTCAGACACACAAAATGGGAGAGAGGTAAAGGCCACATGGTAGAACATAGATTAATAAAAATATGGGTTAATTTAAGTTATAAGAACTAATGGGACAAGCCTAAGCTAAGACCGAGTATGGTGATATTTTATTTGTACTGAAATGTGATTTTAACTGTATGTTAATAAATAAAGTTGCCCAGGGGTCAGAGCTATTAGAGCCATAGCAAGAGCGTGGCGGTGGTGGCGCACGCCTTTAATCCCAGCACTTGGTAGACAGAGCTAGGTAGATCTCTGTGTGTAAAAGGATACAGCCAGGATTGGAGACACATGCCTTTAATCTCAATCCCAACCATAGAAGACCTGGAAGTCTTTACAGACAGGCAGTGACGAGCCATGGGTTTATAAAGACAAACACACAGGAAGTAGCTCCTTTTCGGAGAACTTTCTTGGCTGAAGCAGGAAGGGTAAGGCTCTTAGTTCTGACCTCTTGGCTTTCTTCTCTGAATCGGCTCTGTGTTTCTTATTTAATAAGACGGTTGGTTACATCTACAACCGAGCTTTCATAATTAATAATAAGTCTCTGTGTCATTATTTGGGCTTGGCAGCGCAAAGAAAAGTCTGATTACATATAGTGCCTAACACAAAGCATGTAAATCCACATAGGGCCTGAGAAAGCTAAAAAAAGAAAAAGTTCTGAGGCTCAATGCTTGCAGCCTACAGAGATGTGGCCCTGCTACCAAACACTTGAATGGGCTTTATGAGCAGCATCGTGCTACTCAGTGTGTGTGTGTGTGGGGGGGCAGTAGGTAGAAGCAGATAATTGGATCCAGGCTGGGTCCTGCAAGTGTGAGGCTCTGCTCTCCTGACCCAAAGTGGGTGGAGCTAGCTGCCAGGCCATGTGCTAATTGGAGCCATGTGGCAGAGGATCTAGCCTGCTTAGCAGTTTAAAGTTTGGTTCATGTGGTCAGAGAAGACTGCAGACTCGAAATAAAGGTCCAGACCAAGAAAACCAAATGTACTTAGATGCTGAAGAAAGAAAGAAAAAAGGATATAGACAGTCATAGAAAAATAAAGTTTAAAAATAATAAAGTCTTTAAAGAGTTTAAAATAATAAGCTATGTAAAGATGGGAAATACACAGGGAGACTGGATCCCATATGGTGCTTTGTTGACTTTGAATTTTTTAAATGCTAATGTACAAAAATCAATAGCTGCTGAGAGATATCGGATTATGGAAACTGCTGAATTAAACCAGCCTATGTATTTTAAGAATGTCTTAATTTCAAAATGGAAGTCAGAAAATATGTTGTGTTGGGGAAGAGGTTATGCCTTTGTTTCCGTAGGAAACAAAAAGTTATGGTTCTCTTCAAAATTAATGAAGATCAGATTTGATTGGGGGAGACCTCCTGAAAATCTTGGCTACTGTGGTTGATATATTGTGCACCCCAATAAACTTATCTAGGGGTCAGAGAACAGAACAGCTACTATATTAAACATAGGTTTAGGCAGTCATAGCACACGCCTTTAATCCTAGCATTCAGGAGGCAGAGATCTGTCTGGATCTCTGTGAGTTCAAAGCCACACTGGAAACAGCCAGGCATAGTGACACATGCCTTTAATCCCAGGAAGTGATGGCAGGAAGCAGAAAGGTTTATAAGACGTGAGGACCAGGAGCTAAGTTTGTTAAGCTTTTAGGCTTTTAGCAGTAGTTCAGCTGAGATTCATTCCAGATGAGGACTCAGAGGCTTCTAGTTTGAGGAAACAAGATCAGCTGAGGAATTGGTGAGGTGAGGCTGGCTTTAGCCTGTTCTGTTTCTCTAATCATTCAGCGTTCACCCCAATACCTGGCTCCTGAGTTTTTTTTAAATTAATAAGACCTTTTAAGATTCATGCTAAAGGCTACAGATATGAAGAAAGAAATCAGGATTACAGGACAGGTGACATATATGCTGATCCCTCTGCTATGGGAACAGCTCTGAGACTAGATGAGACATGATAAATCTTGTTGGCTACAGAGTCCTCATGACTTATTATTACATGCCATCTTTCATACAGATGGATAGAGATTTGTATTACAGTTTGATTATGCATTCCAAACAGATTTATAAAGTTGACAGATGCCTTTTACCTGCTTAAACATAAAACAAAAAATATTATCTTTTGCTGACTTATACACACTGCACATTCCATACTTGTGTTAATGCAGATATATATGTTGCCTTTAAAAGTTTGTCTTCAGAAAAGGACCAGATACCAATGAAGACAAGTAGCCCAGGTGATCCAGCCTCTCAGAATGCCTCTGTTGCAGTTTCCTCAAAATTTTGTATCCAGAACAACTTCAAAGCTGCTAGCTGAGATGGTCCAGTCTCACTTACTACTCGAGCCAGGACTTCAGACCAGCCCTGCACTTTCCCATTACACAGAGACTGGACAACAAATGATACAGCTAGCTCTCCCAGGACTTGACCATTATCCCAATTTTCTTAGGGTCCCCTAAAGATGCTGTCATCCCCAGACAACAAGAAACAGTATAAAGAACATGATACCCACATTCCCAAGAGGTGGGGTGGGGTTTTTTTGGTCATTTGGTGGGTTATGGATATTCATCATCATTTAGAGGGGGTGGTTACAAGTTGTAGTTTTTTGTTTTTTTTTACTCTTTGCTCTTTGGGGGCCCACCATTCGACTCCCAAATAAACACATGAAGATTTATTCTTACTTATGAATGTCCAGCCTTACCTTGGCTTATTTCTACACAGCTTTTCTTAACTTAAATTACCCCATCTATCTTTTGCTTCTGGGCTTTTACCTTTCTCTATTCTATATTCCCTTCTTTCCTTCTTACTCCATGGCTGCTTATGTGCCTGGGTGGGTGGGTGGGAGGGTGGCTGGTCCCTGGCATCCTCCTCTCCTTCTCCTTTTCTCGATCCTCCCTCTTCACTCTTCTTTCTAGCCTAGATTTCTTCTCCTATTTATTCTCCTTGCCTGGCAGTCCTGCCTATTTCTCTCTTCTGCCTAGATATTGGCTGTTTGGCTCTTTATTAGGTCAATTAGGTGTTTTAGGCAGGCACAGTAACACAGCTTTACAGAGTCAAACAATGCAACATAGAAGAATGCACACATCTTTTCATCATTAAATATTCCACAGCATAAACAAATGTAACACATCTTAAACTAATATTCCACAGTATATCCCCCTTTTTATCTAAATAAAAATGAAAGATTTTAACTTTAACATAGTAAAACTATATACAACAAAAAAGTTATCAAGTAGGAATTACATTTACAATATTCAGTCCATTTGTATTGAGCAAATTCAGAGAAAACACTCCATTGTCTATCTTATCTTAGTGATTCTAAAGTTTTATACCTGATCTATTTTCTATCATAGCTAAGGAAACCTATAACTAACTATTTGCCCTTTAACTCTATCAAAGACCCCAGTAGGATACAATATTACCTAACAACAGAAGCATCTGGCTGCCAGAGAGTCACCCAAAGTTCCTCTGCAACACTGGAATATCTATCTTTGGCCTACAGGCCTAGAATATCTGGCAGACTCTTATGTGAAGCAGGAATCTCAAAGGACTGTCCTGCCTTGTCTTGTCAAAGTTCAACAGTCTTTTTCCTGTGTGTTCTGCATGTCCAGTCTATACAGCACACCGTCAGCAGTCAAGGCAAGAGCAGTTCCTTATCCAAATGGCTAGCTTGCCACATTGAAAGTGAACTCCATATGGAATTTCTTTGATGCCCATTATCTTCTCTGAAGTAAATTGGTGCTTCCAGGAGCAACATGTCTCACTGTCATGAAAAACCTTAAGTTATTAACATCTTAAATGCCATGTTATGTAGGTCTTTGAAGTGTTTGAAAATCATCTATCTGTCTAAAATATACCCTTTTAGCCTTGAAAACATACCTAATGTGACTACGAGTTTGATTATTACAGATTAACTATTAACCTCATTTCTTAATTATACATTGCCTTTTTAAATGAGCTGCATAAGCACAATACCCCAAACAAGAGTAGAAACACATAAATAGTATAACAAAATAACTTTAAATTTGTATCAACATACCAAAGTTCATGCCAATGCAAAATATCTGACATTAATAGTTGTCTTTTTCCCTATATTCCTATATTCCCCTAAATGATAACAAGCACCCATAACCCACAAAATAACTAACAACTACCCACCCCATCTCTTGGGAATGTGGGCATCATGTTCTCAAGACTGCTTCCTGTTGTCTGTGGGTTAAAGCATCTTTAGGGGTTCCTGAGAAATTTGAGATAATGGCCAAGTCTTGGGAAGACCATCAGTAACCTTTGCTGATAGATATCACCTGTTAAGTTTCAGAAGGTCTCCCATGATCAAACCTGATCCATATCAGCCCTGAAGGAATTCACAGTCTCTCATTTCCTGTGGAAATAAAAGCAAAACCTCTCTCCCAAGCAATGCATTTTCTTAAGTTCAATTTTAAAATTAAGGCATTCTTAAAATATCTAGGCTGGTTTATTTCAGCAGTCCCTCTTTCAATCCTATGTCTCTCAGCAGCTGTCTTTGCTTATCAGCAATCAGAAAGTTCAAGGTCAATATAGCAACATACAGAATCCAGATTCCCTGTGTATTTCCCATTTCTACATGGATTATTCTCTTTTTTATACGACTTTACTTCTCTCTTTAAAGACTTTACTTTATAATTTTAAAACTCTTTTGGTTTTTTGAGACAGGGTTTCTCCATGTAGTTTTGGTGCCTGTCCTGAATCTTGCTCTGTAGACCAGGTTGGCCTCGAACTCACAGAGATCTGCTTGGCTCTGCCTCCCAAGTGCTGGGGTTAAAGGTATGCACCACCGCCACCTGGCTAAAACTATTTCTTTCTTTCTATGACTGTCTATACCTTTTCTCTTTTCTTAAGCCTACACACAGTTTTAAAAACACTGGAACCTGCCTAGAGATTTTTCCCCATCTGTATCAGTCTTTACTTTGTATCTCTAATCTTTTTTGTCTGCCTGAGCAAAAAACTGCTAAGCAGCACAGCTAGGACCTATTTGGGGCTGGCAGCTCAAAGGAAAGTTTGATTACAATAGAGTACATTGTGTAGGCAGAGTTTTCCTGTCCTGCAGCTGCTCTAAATAATCTCTCAGAGACTTAATATTAATTACAAATGCTTGGCCAATAGCTCAGGCTTATTACTAGCTAACTCTTACATTTAAATTAACCCGTATTTCTTATCTATGTTTTGCCACATGGCTCAATGCTTGTTACCTCATTTTTTATATGTCCTCAGCAGCTGGCTGGCATCTTCTCTGACTCTGCCCTTCTTCAGCCCGTCATTCTCAGTTTGACTTTCCCAACTAACTTTATCCTGTTCAGCTATTGGCCAGTCAACTTGTTTATTAAACCAGTCATAGCAACTGTTCACACAGTGTGCAGAAGGATTACTCCACAGCATTTCCCCCCTTTTGTCTCATTAAAAAGGAAGAATTTAACTTTTTTTTTTGTTTTTTTTTTTTTTTTGTTTGTTTGTTTTTTTGAGACAGGGTTTCTCTGTGTAGCTTTGTGCCTTTTCTGGAACTCACTTGGTAGCCCAGGCTGGCCTCAAACTCACAAAGATCAGCCCGGCTCTGCCTCCTGAGTGCTGGGATTAAAGGCATATACCAACACTGCTCGGCTGAAGGATTTAACTTTAACATTGTAAAATTATATACAACAAAAAAAGTTATCAAGTAAGCATTTATAGTTACAATATCCAGTCTATTTGTATTTGGCAAAATTAGAGAAAATACTCTATTATTTATCTTATCTTGGTGAGTCTAAAGTTTTATACCTAATATACTTTCTATCATAACTAAGGAAAACTATAAGTTTAACTATTTAGACTTTAACTCCATCAAAGACTCCAGAAGGATGAAATGTTACCTAATAACAGGGACATCAGGCTGCCTGGACGGTCACCCAAAGTTCCTTTGTAATGTTGGGGCATCCATATTTGGCCTTCCAGCCTAGTGCATCTGACAGACTTTTTTGAAAACCAGGGAATTTTGAAGGACTGTTCTACCTTGTCTTGGCAAAGTTTGGCAGCCACTTTCCATCATGTCCTGCTGGTCCAGTTTGGACAGTAACTGTCAGTAATTGAGGCAAGGGCAGTTTCTTTGCCCAAATGGGTACCTTTTGCCATAAATAAAGGAAACTTCCTATGGAGTTTCTTTGATGCCCATTATCTTCTCTGAAGTAGATTGGTGCTGCCATAAGCAGACATGTCTCACTGTCATGAAAAGCCTTAGGTTATTAAACATATTAAATACCATATTTTATAGGTCTTTGAAGTGTTTGAAGACCATCTATCTGTCTAAATATATCTGTTTATGACCTTGAAAACATATCTAATATGACTATAAGTTTGACTATTATAGATGACTATTTATCTGTATTTCTTAATTATATGTTACATTTCAAATGAGCTGCATAAGCACAATACACAAAACAAGAGTAGAAATATATATACAGTATAACAAAATTAACTTTAAATTTGTATTAATAAACAAAAATCTATACTAATGTAAAATATTTAAGATTAATAATTGTTTTTTGGATTAAAATAGATTCAACAATCTAACCTTCTATTCTATCATTTCTATATCTCCCCTTTTGTGTTTAGAATGAAATCTCTTAATCTAATCCCATTTGTTTAGCTTTTTTCCAGACCATTACCAATAATAACTTGTAACCAATCCCCCTCTGGTGCCCAAACAGGGACGTAAAAGACAAATAATTTTCTCTCTTCTTTCTCTCTTTTCATAATTAGAGATCGGCTCCTGCCAGGGATCTACAGTCCTGCCGATAAAGGCTCACCGGTTACATACAGATAATCAAAGATAAACATAAAACAACATCTTTCTAAAAAAGACAAGTTATTTACATCAATGACCAGACACATGTTAACAGGCAGGGGCCTAAAGATTTCTGACAGTGCTCTATCAAAAATTTTAACTTTTGTTAAAGAGGTTTGTCCCTAGTTCCCCAAAAAAGACAGTCTGACACTGACAAAATAAACAAAAAATTATACTACCCCTCAGTCTCAGACTGCTCTCCCCAAAGATGTTTTAAAAGCTGTGACCACTAATACAGTCACTGCTTAAAAAAAAATACCTCCTCCAGGGACCAAGAAAACTATATTATCTAAGATTATACAAAAAAATAAAAAACATATCAGACATTTATTTCTCGCCTTGAGGAAGCTATCCATAGCTTCCCCCATCTAAAAAAACAGATATGCTTCTAAAACAACTGGCTTAAAAAATGCCAATACCTTATATAAAGATCTGATTAGGCCTGTCGAAAAAACTGGGTCATTACAAAACTACATAAAAACATACATGGATGCCTCACCAGCCATAATACAAAAAACGGCCTACACTACAGCCATAAAAAGTCAAAGATTCAATGCCTATATAAAAAAAACTTTTAAAAAAATAATGATGATAAGCCCCCAACATACTATAAATATAAAAAATCAAAACATATACAAAAAAAAAATGCCCTTCTACACAAACAAAAACTTCCCGGCCTCCTCCGGAGATTTGCCCTCGTTATAAAAAAAAAAAAATTAAAAAAATCAATACAAATCAAAATTCACTAAAGAGGGGGTTCCCCTAAAAAAAAAAAACCTCAATCAAAAAACTAGACAAGGGGCTTCCCCTTAGCCCCAAACTCAAAAAAAAAAAAGTTAAGAAACAAAAAACTAAATCCTATACAACAAGACAAACAAATTTTAAATCCTCAAGCCCCAAAATTTACAATTTATGATCTACCACAAAAAACCCCGGAAAATACAAGATTAGATCTAAACTATAAAAAAGATATACTCTTGTCCCTCTGGGACGGAGTTACAGTCATATCTACTAAAATAATAAAAACCCTGCCACCTCAAACGATAGGGCTAATATTAAAAAAGAGCTCTAACACAGCCACAAATTTTTAAATCTTACCAAGGGTTCTTAATACAGATACAGTAAATAACATTAAAATAATAATCAAACCATTAAAAAAAAACATACAATTACATAAAAAACAAAAAATAACTCAAATTATACTATTACCTTATATAAATCTGCCTACTCCAATCATAAAAAAAAACAAAGGCCAAGGTCAATTTAAATCTACTGATTCTAATAAATTGATGGCTTAGGTCCAAAGCCTAGACAATAGACCCTTTAAAATGATACAACTAAAAAAAAAAAACCCGTTCAGGGCCTTCTAAACACTAAAGCTAACAAAACCTATATAACAAAAAAAAATTGGCCTTCCTCATGGCCTATACATAAAACAAGATCCTCTCTTATGAGACTAAAATTGGCCTCGGGGGTCATACAAAACTCAAAAATATTAAAATAAAAAACAAACAATAAAAAAAAACATAATACAGCCTTATATGCTGCCTTCCTTACCTTTCACCTTATGGGATAGAGACTTAATAAAATCCTTAGATATCCAATTGATATCAATAAACTCAAAGACTGATCAACATTTTTCTTTTTTTTTTTTTTTAATTTTTATTTTGCAATACAATTCAGTTCTACATATCAGCCACGGATTCCCTTGTTCTCCCCCCCTCCCACCCCCCTCACCTTCCCCCCAGCCCACCCCCCATTCCCATCTCCTCCAGGGCAAAGCCTTCCCCACAGAGTGAGATCAACCTGGTAGACTCAGTCCAGGTAGGTCCAGTCCCCTCCTCCCAGGCCGAGCCAAGCGACCCTGCATAGGCCCCAGGTTTCAAACAGCCGACTCACGCAATGAGCACAGGACCCGGTCCCACTGCCTGGATGCCTCCCAAACAGATCAGGCCAATCAACTGTCTCACCCACTCATAGGGCCTGATCCAGTTGGTGACCCCTCAGCCATTGGTTCATATTTCATGTTTCCGTTCGTTTGGCTATTTGTCCCTGTGCTTTATCCAACCTTGGTCTCAACAATTCTCGCTCATATAAACCCTCCTCATTCTCGCTAATTGGACTCCCAGAGATCCACCCGGGGCCTAGTCATGGATCTCTGCATCCAGATCCCTCAGTAGTTGGATGAGGTTTCTAGCACGACAATTAGGGTGTTTGGCCATCCCATCACCAGAGTAGGTCAGTTCGGGCTGTCTCTCAACCATTGCCAGCAGTCTGTTGTGGGGGTATCTTTGTGGATTTCTGTGGGCCTCTCTAGCACTTTGCTTCTTCCTATTCTCATGTGGTCTTTATTTACCATGGTCTCCTATTCCTTGTTCTCCCTCTCTGTTGTTGATCCAGCTGTGATCTCCCGCTCCCCCAAGCTCTCTTTCCCTGGACCCTCGCCCTTCACTACCCCCACTCATGTCCAGGCTGTTCATGTAGATCTCATTCCATTTCTCTGTCATTGGGCATGTCTTTCTTGGGGTCCTATTTTCCAGGTAGCCTCCCTGGTGATGTGAGTAGCAGTCCAGTCATCCTTGTTCCACATCTAGTATCCTGCTATGAGTGAGTACATACCATGTTTGTCTTTCTGAGTCTGGGTTACCTCACTCAGGATGATTTTTTCTAGATCCATCCATTTGTCTGCAAACCTCATGATGTCATTGTTTTTCTCTGCTGAGTAGTATTCCATTGTGTATATGTACCACATTTTGTTTATCCATTCTTCAGTTGAAGGGCATCTAGGTTGTTTCCATGTTCTGGCTATTACAATCAATGCTGATATGAACATAGCTGAACAAGTGCTCTTGTGGTGTGGTTGAGCATTCCTTGGGTATATGCCCAAGAGTGGCACAGACACTGAGAGAAACAATCAATCAATGGGACCTCTTGAAACTGAGAAGCTTTTGTAGAGCAAAGGATACGGTCAACAAGGCAAAGCAACAGCCTACAGAATGGGAAAAGATCTTCACCAACCCCACATCTGACAGAGGACTGATATCCAGAATATATAAGGAACTCAAGAAATTAGACATCAAAATGCCCAACAGTCCAATTAAGAAATGGGCTATAGAACTAAACAGAGAATTCTCAACAGAGGAAACTCAAATGGCTGAAAGACATTTAAGGAATTGCTCAACATCCCTAATCATCAGGGAAATGCAAATCAAAACAACTCTGAGATACCACCTTACGCCTGTCAGAATGGCTAAGATAAAAAACACTGAAGACACCTTATGCTGGAGAGGATGTGGAGCTAGGGGAACTCTCCTCCACTGCTGGTGGGAATGCAAGCTTGTACAACCACTTTGGAAATCAATATGGCGCTTTCTTAGAAAATTGGGAATCCATCTCCCCCAAGATCCAGCTATACCACTCTTGGGCATATACCCAAGGAATGCTCAACATTTTTCATAGGGGCCACTACAAATACCATTTATACAATTATCCTGAACACCTGCACCCTGTTCTCCCTCGGTCTGATGGCCCTACTGAGACCCAGTCCGAGACACCCCTCAAATGGTAATAAACATCCATAACTCATCTTTTGGGAATGTGGGCATTGTTTTTTCTAGACTACTTCCTGCTGACTCTGCTAATCTTGGGGGACCCTGAGAAAATTCAGGATTATGGTCGTCTTGACTGGAGGTTTTTTTTTTTTGTTTGTTTGTTTGTTTCTGAGACAGGGTTTCTCTGTGTAGCTTTTGGAGCCTGTCCTGGAACTCACTTTGTAGACCAGGCTAGCCTTGAACTCACAGAAATTCACCTGCCTCTGCCTCCTGAGTGCTGGGATTAAAGGCTTGCACCACCACCACCCAGGCTGACTGGAGTATTCTATGAGGCTGGATCATCTCAGCCAGCCTTAAAGTTGTTCTGGATGCAGAACTCTGAGGAGACTGTAGCAGAGGCATTTTAAAATGCTAGATCACATGGGCCATCCATTTTCCTTGGTGTCTGGTCTCCCTGCTCTGAAACTACATAAACTTTTAAAGATAACATACATTTCTGCATTAACACCAGTATAGACTGTGCATTGTACACAAGTCAGCCAAAGATAATTTTTTTGTTATGTGTTTGAGCAAGTAAAGTATGCATCACATGTCTTGTAGTTCCTCTAGGTTTATTTCTTTATGTCTGTAGCCAGGATACAGGAGGTCTTCCTCAATCAAACCTGATTCTCTTTAACCTGGAATGAATCCACAGCCTCTCATTTCCTGTGGAAATAAAGGCATAATCTCTCCCCCTGTGTAACATTCCTTTTGACTTAAATTTTGAAGTCACTGGCTGCTCTTCCAGAGGTCCTGAGTTCAATTCCCAGCACCCACACGGTGGCTCAAAACCATTTATAATGAGATATGGTGCCCTCTTCTGGCCACAGGCATACATGCAGGCAGAACAATGTATTCATAATAAATAAATAAAATCTTTAAAAAAATTTTGAAGTCAAGGTATTTTTAAAATATATAGGTTGGTTTAATCTATAAGTTTTCACAATCCACTGTCTCTTAGCAGCCAAAAAATTTAAAAACAACATAATAACATACAGTATCCAGACTCTCTGTGTATTTTCTATTTTTATGTGGCTTATTATATTTTTTTATTATTCTATTTCTTTTTAAAGGACTTTATTTTATTTTAAAACTGTATTTTTAATCTAAAATTGTATGTATTATTTTTCTTCTCTCTCCCAAGCCTATGTATGGTGATACATTGTTTGTCATATAGGAAATAAAGCTTGCCTGAAGATCAGAGGACAGAGCTAGCCACGGAGTTAGTCATAGAGATCAGGCAGTGGTGGCACACACCTTTAATCTTAGAACTTGAGAGGCAGAGGCAGAGATCTGTCTGGATCTCTGTGAGTTCAAGTCCACCCTAGACTATATGAGATTAATTCAGTCTAAGAGAGAAACAGAGCCAAGCAGTGGTGGCACACATCTTTAATCCCAGCACTTGAGATCTCATGCCTTTGCTACCAATATTTGGGAAGCACACACACCATTAATCCCAGCACTAGGAAGGTTGAGACAGGAAGTGATATGGCTGGGTGGAGAAAGACATATAAGGCACACAAGGAGACAGGACTTGAGGCCCTTTCAGCTGAAGACTCAGAGGCATTCAGTCTGAGGATTCATGGAGACAGAATCTCGCTTCTCTTTTGGCCTGAGGATTTGGTAGTGGTGAGAAGTTTCTCTAGTGACTTGTTCCTTTGTTTCTCTGATCTTTCATCATCTACCCCAATATCTGACTCTGGGTTTTTATTATAAGACCATATGGGATTTGTGCAACACCTATGCATATTTTTAAACACACTGTGACCCATTTAGAGACTCTTTTCATTGGAATCTGTCCTTACTGTGCATCTGTAACCCTTTCTGTCTGAATGAGTAAAAAAACTGCTGTGTAACTTAGATCATGGTGTGCTGGCACTGGCTTCTCCTCAGTTCCCTAAGAGTCTGGTCTCATGGCAGAGGTAGTTTACTATCAGCTCTGGGAGCTATGTTTAATGCCCCAGCTCTGAGAAGTCTCTGGGTCCATGCCACCATTGAGTTGTGTGCCTCCTACTGCTCATAAACACCACATGAGAGTTTGGCAGCATGGCCTCTCACGAGAGCTGCTGGTCTTTGTCGCTAGCGCTTGATAACTGTCTTTTCTCCAGTGGGCTCTGTTTGCTAGAGGTGAACAGAGCCCACTGGAGAAAAGACAGTTATCAAGAAGCTGCATTTGACTCTGTTTTTGTGTGTTTAGAACCCTTTCCCAAGCTCTCTTGGGTTTTATGTGGATGTAGTTGCACCATGTTGGAACACCAACATGTAGGTGAAGTTTTCCTGTCCTGCAAGCCACTCTCTAATAATCACTCAGAGGCTTAATATTAATTACAAATGATTGGCCAGTAGCTCAGGCTTATTACTAGCTAACTCTTACATTTAAATTAACCCATATTTCTTATCTATGTTTTGCCATGTGGCTTATGGCTTGTTACCTCAGTTTTTACAGGTCCTACTTTCTTGGTGGCTGGCTGATGTCTTCTCTGACTCCACCCTCCTTCAGCTGATCATTCTTAGTTTGGCTTTCCTGACTAACTTTATTCTGTTCAGCTATTGGCCAGTCAGCTTGTTTATTAAACAACCATAGAGACACATATTCACACAGTGTACAGAAGGATTATTCCACAGCAACATTGAAATGTCTGAAAGTGGCACTTATGGACAGGGTGCAAAGAGGCTGGGTGGAGTCTCACGGCCTTTATTGTGAATGATGAGTTGTGCAACTGAGCCTGAGCTCTCTGCCATGTGTAAGGGAGAAAGTATGACAGAAAAAGGACATGTGGCTGTCCTGCTCATCTGTTGTATGATATTTTGTTTGTGTTCTGACAAATAAAGCTTGCCTGGAGATCAGAGGGTGGAACTAGCCACTAGTTAACCATAGAGGCCAGGTAGTGGTCGCAAACATCTTTAATCCCAGCACTTGGGAGGAGGAAGCAGGAAGATCAGGAGTTCAAGGCCACCCTGGGCTACACGAGGTTAAACCAGTCTAAAAGAGAAACAGAGCCGGGAGGTGGTGGTGCATGCCTTTGATCCCAGCACTTGGGAGGCTCAAGTTATTAAGCCCAGCACTAGGGAGGTGGAGACAGGATCTTGGCTCCCCATGCGGTCTGAGGATTTGTAGAGGTAAGAAGTCTCTGGTGGCTGGCTGCTCTGCTTCTCTGATCTTTTGGGTTATTACTCCGATATCTGACTCAGAGCTTTTATTGTTAAGACTAATTAGATTCACGCTTCAGCACATCAGTCTCTGATTTGGTGAGGAAATGTGGAAAAACTGGAAGATGAAATGGAGGTGTTGGCTGCCACTTCTTATAGCTGGTGTAAGGAAAAGTAGGTACAAATTAGATCTGTGTTAAAGACCTTCCTGGGAACCCAAAATGAGGAACAGTGAGGAGGAAGAGGGTAAAGGAGACAAAAGACATCCCTCAGATCCGTCCTGCCTTTAATCCACGGAAGGGAAAGTTCATGATACAACACAAAAACAGAAGCTTTACACATGGCCCAGTACAGGAAGCACTGTTAGCTGTGCTCATCTTCTGGACCACTTGGATTGGGGAAAACTTTTCTTTATTTATTATCTTTTGTGAATGCCTCTCACTATGTAGCCCTGGCTGTCCTGGAACTTACTCTGTAGACCAGGCTGCCCTTGAACTCACAGAGATCCTCCTGCCTCTGCCTCCTAAGTACTTTGACTAAAGGCATGCACCAGCACACCTAGATGAATTCTTCCTTCTTTGAACATCACACTAACTGGTGAATCCCAAGACCAGCTGGCACGTTCTCAGAGCTAAAGGCCTTTGAAGATCCTTCTCACACCCAGCACACAGCCTTCATTATATATAAAGCTAATCATTGATGCCTTTCCACTGATTTGAAAAAGCACCTGAAAGAATAGTTAAAAAAAAAAAAAACTACAGAGTTTAACCTAAGTATACTGCATGGGTGAGAAAAGGCACACTCAGAAGCCATAAGGTTATCAAAAATAATATACTGTTGCTTAGGGATGGAGTACCTCTGTGAGCTATCACCTAGGGAGGTCCTTGGCCCACCAGTAATAAAGGATATTGCCACTGCTGTTCATTATAAACCAGAATTAGATGGCTAAGTCCATGTGCTGAAGACATTGCATGCTTTGGTCAGAGAACATGAAGAAATCAAGCTGGAATTAAGCCTGAAGCTCCCTCTATTGGCTGACTGTCATTGTTCCAGGAGGTGCTCTACAGGCTGCTGGGACAGAATTGTTACCAACATGTTATAGACCTTGCATATCACACTACCAACACGGCCGGCAAGACGTGTCTGCTGGTGTAATAGTGGTATGACTGTTGTGGGTGCAACCAACTGCCAAATAGATTTGAGGTCCACTCTACAAACAGAAACTCACATTTGGTACTGTAAGCCAGGATGAAAACCTGTTGCTGAGGAGGTCATAGGCTCCAGTGAAGAGGTCATTGCTACTGTTAAGCAGATGAGATGTGCCTGTCAAATGGCCCTATAATTACTTGTGGTTTTGCCAGAAGAACAGAACTGATAGAATGAATCTCTGTCTCCCTGTCTCCCTGTCTCCCTATCTCCCTGTCTGTCTGTCTTTGTCTCTGTCTCTCTGTCTGTGTCTGTCTCTCTGTGTGTGTGTGTGTGTATGTGTGTGTGTGTATTATTTATTAGAATGGCTTAGAGGTGGTTTAAAGAAGGAATAATTCAGCTAGGTGGTTTTAACAATAGATTGTTAGTGCTTGTTTAGTACACTTGGCTGGTCACTGAGGGAAACTTCTTTCTTCAGAGTGGGCAGTGGTTACTGTGGAGAGTCATAACCAGTCAAGCTGGTAAGAATAAATGATTGTCATTGTGGCTCAGCCATAAATGGAAGAAAATAATTACTCATCTATATCCCCTCCCTCCTCCCTCCAAGGTCCAGGGAACATCACAGAAATAGAGCGAGAAAGAATTTAGGAGCCAGAGGAAGAGGCAGAGTGGTGGTGGTGGCAGTGTGTATGTGTGCACACACACACGTGTGTGTGTGTGTGTGTGTGTGTGTGTGTGTGTGTGTGTGTGTTTCCCTTCTCTCCCTTCACATGATTTAGGAAACTAATAAAACTTCAAAGCTTAGGAAACTCATAAATATAGTAAGACCTATGAGGCCTGTCCTCAGGGTTATAGACTCGTGACTCATTGGTGGAGCTGCCTCAAGTTGTACCAGAAGATTTAGGGATGGAGTTTTTGTGAGTCCTTACCTGTGAAAAGGTGGGCTTTTCAGTGATACGGCACCTTTAGTCACCCATGTTTTTGTGAGGAACAGCTTGTTTCTGCTTCTGTAGGTAACCCCAGCAAACGAATTTGTTCACTGTGTTAATCAGGGTTCTCCAGAGGAACAGAACTGGTAAAATGAATCTCTGTCTCTGTCTCTGTCTCTGTCTCTCTGTCTCTCTGTCTCTCTCTGTGTGCCTCTCTCTGTCTCTCTCTCTCTCTGTCTCTCTGTCTCTCTCTCTGTCTCCCTCTCTCTCTCTCTGTCTGTGAGATTTATTAGAATGGTTTAGCTAGTCCAACAATGGCTATCTACCAATAGAAGGTCTAAGAATCTAATAGTTGTTCGGTCCACAAGGCTGGACTTCTCAGCTGGTCTTCAGTATATGTCAGAATCCCGAAGAAGTAGTCTCTAATGCCAGTGAAGGAATGGACTTGTTAGCAATAGGGAGAGCAAGCAGGCAGAGAGCAGGCTTCCTTCTTCCGTGTCCTTTCTATAGCAGCGGAAGGTGTGGTCCGGATCAAAGGTGGATCTTCCCAGCTTGAAAGCTCTGGATTAAAAGTGTGTCTTCCCATCTCGAAGATCAGATTAGAAGTGGGTCTTCATACTTCAAATGATCTAATTAAGAAAAAAAATCCTTCACAGGTGCGCCCAGCCATTTGCATTTTAGTTCATTCCAGATGTAGTAAAGTTGACAACCAAGAATGGCCATCACCTTCACCAAGGCAAGGCTTGAGTGGAGCTGTTCATGTGTTTGGTCTGTTGTCAGTGTCCTGTCTGGTGCAGGTTTGTCCATGTCTCCTCAGAATGCCTCACACAGCAGAAGACTTTGCCTGAGTGGGTAAGAACAGACAAAGGGGCTGAGGCCCCTGCTTTGTCACTTGACTGAGTACTGAAGTAAACCCAACATCTCACAGTCCTGGGCTCATCTGTGAAGTGGGACCAATATGGCCTTTCTCCCAGAGTTCAAACGTGGGGGACAAGGAGTGCATGAAGGGTCTTGGTGTGCAACCCCTGGGGTCAGGTAGGTGGGGGAGGCAGCAGGATTCAGGGTGTCCTGGAACTCTTCCCATGGAGGAACTCTGAACTGGCCTGGGCAATGTCACCCCTCGCCTCAGGATCTTCAGCACTACTTTCTGTCTGAGGCAGCAGGTTTTGGTCCAAGTTTCTCCATCTGAGATATGAACAGACTCGTTTCTCATGAAAGTATGTGAGAGACCAGGAAACACTGATCCGTGGGTGTACAATGAGCTAGATCTGTGTCTCTGCTCGGGAAGTCACCTGTCTGCAGACTCAGCAGTGAAGAAACTTGGCTCATCTGGAAACTGCTAGATTGTTTACTTTTCTCCTTACTGTAACAAAGTGCCTGACAGAAGCAGTTTAAGAAAGGAAGGGTTTAGTTGGGCTTACAGTCTGCAAATATAGTCTATCGTGCGGGGGAAGGTGTGGCAGCTAGGGTCTGAGGCAGCCAGTCACATTGCACCCTCAGTCAGGAAGCAGGAACTAAAAATGAAGGCACTTAGTTCATTTGGTCCTTTTTGCTCAGTCCAAGACTCCAGCCCATGGAATGGTGCCACTCACAGTTAAGGTGGCCTTTGCACCTCAGTTAACTTCATCTAAATATTCTCTCAGGGAGGTATCATGGGGATAGAGAGAAACCCAGTACTAGGGAAATTGCCAGGAATCCCCAAGAATGACCCCATCTTGGACTACTACAAGTAGTAGAGAAGGTGCCTGAATTGAACTGGCTTACCCCAGTGATCAGACCGGTGAATACCCCTAACTGTTATCACAGAGCTTCCCTCCAATGACTGATGGGAGCAGATGCAGAGATCCACAGCCAAACACCAGGCAGAGCTCCAGGAGTCCAGTCAAAGAGAGAGAAGAGAGATTCTATGGGCAAGTGCATGGGGAAACCTGCAGAGATGACCAAACCAAACTAGTGGGAGCTCATGAAAGTTGGATCAATGGCTGTGGAGCCTGCATAGGACTGGACTAGGCCCTCTGCACAGTAAGACAGTTGTGTAGCTTGATCTGCTTGGGGGACCCCTAGTGGTAGGATCAAAATTTAACCCTGGTGCATAAATGGGCTTTTTGGAGCCCACTACCTATGATGGGACACCTTGTGCAGCCTTGAGACAGGGGGAAGGGTTTGGACTTGTCTCTACTGGATGTGCCTCCCCATGGGAGGCCTTGCCTTCTTGTGTGGGGGATTGGGGGTAGGTAGGTTGGGAGGGGGAGGCTGAAGGGGCAGGAGGAGAAAAGAGGAGGATCTCTGATTTGTGTGTAAAATGAAAGAAAAAATTTTCTTAATAAAATAAATAAATATTCCCTCAGTGTAGGTGGAGTTTTTCATCGGGATTGCCAACTCCCCAATAAATGCACAGAGAATTAATATTAATTATAAATGCTCGGCTGATAGTTTAGGCTTGTTACTAGCTAACTCTTACATTTTAAATTAACCCATATTTCTTATCTATGCTCTGCCACATGGCTCAATACCTTTTCTCAGTACAATAAGTTCATCTCCTTCTCTTCACATCTCCTCCTGATTCTGAGAGACTCCTCTTCTTCTTCATGCTCTCTTTTTGTCTGCCAGTCCCACCTAACCTCTATCTGTCCAGCTATTAGCTAGTCAGCGTATTTATTAACCCAATCACAGTGACATATATTCACACAGTGTAAAGAAATATTCCACACCTCAGCGGCATGCCCAGCAATTTGTCTCCTAGGTGATTGTAGATTCTGTCAAGTTAGAAATAATAAGCACCACAACTCCACCCCTTGGCAACTTAACACCCAAACACATCACTTTTTAAGCCATACGTTCCTTCTCTTGTTCTCATAGGCTCATGGCCATTTTCTAAAATACATGGAGTCTAACATCAAAAGTCCCCATAGATGGGGCTGGAGAGACAACGCAGTGGTTAAGAGCACTGGCTATTCTTCCGGAGGACCTGGGTTCAATTCCCAGCACACATATGACAATTCACAACCGCCTGTAACTCTAGTTGCGGGGAACTGGACACTATCAGACATGCATACAGGCAACACACCAATGCACACAAAATAAAAATAGATAAATCATAAACAAACAAACAAAAAGTCTCCATGGTCTTTAATGATTTCAGCACTGTTTAAAAGTCTGAAGTGCAGCCTGGGTCTTCGAAGATGGTGTCACACATGCCTTGTGGTTTTTGCTGGTCCATAGTGAGGTCATCTGTATTCAACAGGTTAGCTCCAGGCTTCTTTACAATCTGGCAGGAGTTCACAAAGGCAAATTCCATTGGCAAACTCACTTGGAAGCTTCCTATCACAGTTGTTGGTGCCCTTCTGGTGAATGCAAGTTAAACTGCACAGCACAGGATCATTGTATAAGAGAACTACATATAGACAACTAGGCAGCAAGAACACATCATCAGGAACGATTTATAGAACAGAGTACAGCAACTATACATATGTGCACATGCATTTTTTCCTAATTAAAAATGAGCTGTCTAAGTTTTATTCTGTCGCTGTGATAAAACAACTTTGAGAAGGGCAGTTACTGTTCAATTCCCCAAAGGAGACACCATGACTAAGGCAACTTACAGAAGAAAGCATTTAATTGGAGGCTTGCTTACAGAGGGTTAGTCCATCATCATCATAGCAGGAAGCATGGCGGCAGGCAGGCATGAGGCTGAGACCTTTACATCCTGATCCACAGGCAGCATGCAGAGAGAGGGACATTAGACCAAGCTTGGGTTTTTGAAACCTCAAAGCCCACCTCCAGGGACACACCCTTCTCCAACAAGATCACACTTCCTAATACTTCCCACAGTCCACCAAGTATTTAAATATTGAGCACACGGAGGTCATTCTCATTCAAACCACCACAGAAGGGTTTGTTGGCCTTACACTTCCAGGTCACAGTCCATCGTCGCAGGAAGTCAGGGCAAAAACTCAGGCAGGAACTGAAGCAGACAGCCCTGAGGAACACTTGTTTGCTCTCTTATAGGTTCATGCTTAGCTGGTTTTCTTGGACAGCCCAGGACCACCTGCACAGGGAATTGTGCCACCCACAGTGGGCTGGGCCCTCCTACATCAATTAACGGCTAAGACAGTTCCCCACAGGCCAATCTGACCTAGGCAGTTCCCCAGTTGAGGCTTTCCTCTCAGATGACTCCAGGCTATATCAAGTTGACAGTCAAGGCTAACCAGGACACAAGCAAAAAAAAAAAAAAAAAAAAAAAAAGCCAAGTCTTTTCTCTTAAGTAACTCTTAACTGTGATTCTCTAAAACAGAAGTTCTTAACTAACTTGTGGGTCACAATCCCTTTTGGGGAGGGAGTTGAACAACCCCTTCACAAGGGTTGCATATCAGATGTCCTGCATATCAGATATTTACATTATGTCATAACAGTAGCAAAATTATAGTTATGGAGTAGCAACAAAAATAATTTTATGGTTGGGGTTCACCACCACATGAGGAACTGTATTAAAGGGTCACAGCATTAGGAAGGTTGAGAACCACGGCTCTAGAACATCAAAAACAAATTGCCTATTTGCAACATCCAATGGTACAGAGTAAACATTCTCACTATGAAAGGACAGGATGGAAGCCTAGTAATGATAATTTGACCAAAGCAAAGAGAAGCCCAGCAAATCCTGATGCTCCATGTCCAGCATTTGGAGCTTGTAATGGAATCATCTGGACTCCAAAGGGCTTGCCTAGCCCCGCCTCTCCGGCTTTGCCGCCTGCAGCACGTAGAACCTCTCTCGTGGGCGGGCTCCATCCCATGCTTGCGCTTTCCTTGGTCCCATGGTCCTGGCATCTCTGGCATCTTAGGGATTCCATGGATTTTAGGCTTTTTACACCAGGTCTGCATGGAGGAAGTCAACACAGATCCTGCTCCTGGGAACTCTCAAGAGACTTACAAGTAGAGACAGGTACTGAAAGAATGACTTTGACCTCATTCAGAAGGTGCCCTCATACAGAAAGGCCCAGGGGACAGTCACAACCGGCTGATGACCCCTGAAGTGAGCAACCGCTTACTCTCCACAGTCCCTCATTCTGACATTAAGGACAGTGCTGCACCGTGGCCTTCCACCCCTGCTCAAGAGAGCCCTGGCTTCTAACCACACCAACCCAACACCAAGGCTGAACTCAGACACCTGGCTGTAGCTTCTGCCTTGGCCGCAGAGCCATTGACATTACCATGTATATATCTGAAGGCTGCAAAGTTCACGATCAGGGTGGCCAGCCAAATCGGTGCCTGGTGAGAGGTTTCCTTCTGGCTCATGGCTGGCCAGCTGCTTTCTCAGTGTGGCCTGCATGGTGGAAAGGGCAGAATTTCTCTCTTTCCTTTTCTGATAAAGCTACCAACATCATCAAGAGAACCACTCTGATCCTAATCATCCTGAAGATGTCATCACGATATACCGTCGTGTTGGGAGGTAGGCTTCATCACAGGAATTTGGGGTCGTGCCTGCTCTGCCTCAGTATCTGTTGGAGGGCTGAGGGTTGAACAGAGATCCTGGGAGCTGGCTCTTCAGAGCTTTATTTTAGAAGGTTAGTCCATGAGGGCCGGTGCTGGGTCCATCTGGGGCCCAAGCACTGCATGGGACATGTAGATACTTGGGGTGTCATTGTTTAATAAAAGGAAGAATCCAGCACATAGCTGTCCAGTTGGGTAGCAGGCAGGGCATGTCTGATATCACCAAACTACTCTGGTTGAGTATTCCTTTGCTCTGCCTTTGCCGTCTCCTTGGACAATTATTTATTATGTTCCAACTGTATGCCAAGGACCATTCCAACCCAGGGGACAGCAGTGAACAAAGGGATGTTGACCCATTCCAGGGACAGGCTGACTATAAACACAATAAGTACTTAAAATACGGTGTCGGGAGATGAAAGGTGCCACCGAGAACAACCAGAGAGCAGGCAGGAAAAAGACAAGACCGTGGGGTTTCCATGGACAGAAGACCCAGGCACCTCTGGGAAGGGGTCACTTGAGCAGGGCCTGAAGGAAGACACGGAGGTGCTAAGGGAGGCCCAGTACCTTGGCACACCCTCTCTTTAGGAGATGGAACTTGACTTCATTATGTACTGGACCTGGTAACTCAATTTAAAACTGAAGCCTAAGCCTTCTGGCTTGGCTTCATAGCTACATGACAAGCTCCAGCGAGAACCAGCTGCATGCCAGGAGGACCCTCGTGCCGTCCCATGGACAGGTACATAACGAGGAGCTCACTCCTTCCTCCAAAAGCGTGGGGGATGCTCTCCCCAATAGCCCTGAGAAGATACCTGGGAAGGGCCTCCTGAAGTCCAGGGCCAGAGGTGAAGGCCCTGCCTACACGGGACAGTAAGGCAGATGGAGGCCGAGTTAGCATCAGTGTGTTCAAGGTCTCCACCTGCCAAGACTGGGTAAGAATAAGGGCTTAATTAATTATTGTTAATACTCATTAATTGTGCCTGTTAATGGGTTTCACAGTGACATTTCCACACAGGCGTATATTATGCTTTGATTGCATGGAGTGTTCCAGCAAGCCACTAAAACGTCAGGGTGATTTGTGAGGCAGCAGTAGCCATATACACAGAAGGGGTGGGGCCAGCTACAGAGATGGGGGGCAGGGCGTGGCCCAGCTGTGGCTCAGCAGATGCCGTTGTGGTGCCTCTTCCACCTGTAGCCCCTCCTCACAGGGAGAGGGCGGGGCCTCACTAGAGGTGGGCTCAGATGAGGAACCCCATGACAGGCCCAAGAAGCTCAGTGGCTCTGGGCCTTGTGTAACTACACCACCAGTCCTGGCCAGCTTGACATGGGGGTGTAGGGGGAGGCGTTGGTGTGGTGAAGGGAGTGGGGTGGGGTGGGGTGGGGGGTGAAGAGGGTGGCAGTGTTTACTTCACAAAACGGGCAGGCAGGCTGTATCCATGGACCCTGGTTTCTGACTCCTTCTGGGGAAGATTCTAGAATCCACCTTTCACCTGCCTTCCTGTGCCTATTTCCCTGGGCACTCTGGCTCAGGTTCAGAATCATCTGTTTTTCCAACCCACCCCAGGTTCCCTCTCTTCCTGGGGTCTCCCTCCCTTTCTCTTCCTCAACTTCAGAACTAAGGCCTCCTGTCCCCGGGCCATCTCTCAGTCCTGACCTGCCTGGCTCCTGTCACACAAAAGTCCTCTCTTGTGGCCCTCCTGGCTTCTTCTCACCTACCCTAGCGCTGACCCGATGCGTCCAGCTTCAGTCAGCTGCTTAGCCCTCATCTCCGCCTTAGCCTGCTTAGGCTCCCACTTGCTTCACACCCACCTGCAGTCCGCAAAGGCCAGGGTCAGGAAGGGGCTGAGTCCTTGGTGAAGAGGAGGAGGAGGATCCGATCAGCCAAACCTATACCAGGCACGAGGAAAGCACGTGTAGAGCCCAGAGGTGAGCAAGGGGCTGTCACTCACATGCACTGTTGGCTTTTTACTTGACGTCTCTGGAATGACACACGGCACATCAACCTAGTGCCTGGTACGTGCTCAGTAAAGTGTTCTAGATGAAAAGATGCAAGGTTGGGGAAAATGAGAAAGGAAGCGGGAGGGAGGAGGAGAGGGAGGAGAGCTGTGAGGTGCAGGGAGGGTGCAGGATGAGGGACAGATAGAGTGGTAGGAATGCTTGCACGGGGTGAGAAGACAGGTAGGCTCAGGGCTGGAAGGATGGCTGAGAGGCAGCGAACACAGTCGCTCCAGCCTTGTCTGCCAGACAGGAGTTGTAACCTGCCCGAGTCCCCAGGGCTCGGCTCAGTTAACCAGGCCCCTGTTTTACTGATGCCCTGTTTTGCAGCAGAGGCAATTAGAGGTAACGGGGCTGTGAGCCTCTCCCTGGGCAGCCCCACCTGCCCTGTCCTGTCCCATTAACTTCCAATTCAACAGCCATCCCCGACCTGCAATGTATAATGAAAGACATTCGAAATCTATCCAAATGGCATGAGTATTGATTTATTAATGCCGGGGAATGTTGCTCTAATTGAATTGAGATCCAGGAAGTAAGTTAATGTAGCTGACGATGCTACAGGAATTGAATTACCCCAGGGCCTGGAATTATTACCTTTCCACCCGCTTTGTTGTCGGTGGGATAAATAACAAATCAATTGACAATTCACCCTGGTGGCAAAAAAAAAAAAAAAAAAAAAAGAAAAAAAAAAGAAAAAAAAAAGAAAAAAAAAAGAAGAAAGTGTGCTCAGAGCCTGGCTGTAGGCTGGAGCTGGAGCAGGCATAGGAGGAGTGGGGGGCTTCCTGGAGGAGGAGCAGGAAGGAGGGGAGGGTGTAATCCAGCTAAAGACCCTCCCTTGGCCCATTCTTGTGGCCGGTGTCCCTAGTCCGGGCCAGAGTCCTTCCGTCACACAAGCAACAGACAAGAGCGGCCATTACAGGCCCCAGAGAGCGTCCCCCATGGGCTGCAGCCTCAGAGACAGAGACAGCCCTGGAGACACACAGCGGGTTGCTGTCACACTTCCCTGGTCTCTGCTCTATCGGGGGCAAAGGCCCCTCCTAAAGCTGCCTCTGGGCCCTCTTCTCCCTCATGCCTCGCTTCTCCACCCTGAAGAGCTGCAGTGCCCAGAAACTTCCACTGGACGAAGGCCATGTCTTCTGACGAAGGCCTAACGCTTGCTCTCCTTGCCTGGCCACAGAGGGATTTGTAAAGTGATTCTGGAAGCATCTCGGAGGAAGAAAGTGTCGCTGTAAGGAATAACTGCAGGCTGAAGGCAAGGCGGATCTAGGCTTCGGGCAGCACCTTGCACAGACTTCTCCCTCCCTTCCTCCCGGCCCTGAAGGCCTCCAGCAGACTCAGAGGGGCACCTCTCGGGAAAACAGGCTCACCTGGCCAGTCCACCAGCTCTGTTCCTCAGTGGCTTTTTACCCTCAAGTAACTGGACTCTCAGCCCTGAGCCTCCTCAGTTTTCAACCTATCAAATGCAAGCCCTGCAGAACCTTTGGTGTGGGGACTCCAAAGAGCTTCAGAGGGCACCACAGCCAGACACACTGGCAAGTGTCTTCTAGGACCCAGGCACCGGCCACCTCTGCTACTGGCTGTCCAAGCGGGTATCTGTGAAGCCTCTGGGCTGGCCTTGTTCTGGTCAAGGAAGAGAAAGCCTGAGTTAATTAAATCAACAGCTCACACTGCAGGTTACCCACAAAAGTGAACTTTAGTGCCCCTCAAACCACTGACCAGAGGCGGGCTGGGAAGAGAGCGAAACCACAGTGGGAGTGAAATGGAAAAGAAACCAGCCACTCCGCCTCACTTCAGCGGCCACAGGTATCAGAATATTAATTGGTCTTTGACTCGATTTGGCTGTGGAAGTCAGAGCAGGCTGTGGCTTCGGGGAGCCCGACAGCGCCATGGGGCTGGTGCAAAGCATGATGGGAGTGGAGTGGAGCTGGGTGGGAGGAGGAGGAGGCCAGGGGTGGGGCCTTCTGGGCGTGGGAGGGCCCTGCCCTTGGTTGTGGCTGGGGGTCCTTGTGTGGGAGGCAGCAAGAAGTGGGTGTGAGGGAGTGTGGAATTAGGGGTGGACACCCTTGTGGGGATGAAGAACGGGTGTGCGCCTGGGAGTGTGGGGAATCAGCCTGCTGTACAGAGTGCAGTGTGCTGGGTCCTGGAGACTCTGTCTGCCTATATTAGTAGCACTTGAGAGTTCACAGACAGGGTCTCACCAGGTCGTTGGGGACATTACCTGCCACAGCGGCAGCAACAGGACAAAGAGAACACTGGCTCGTATTAAGAACTGACCTGAGCCAGGCAGCGGTGATGCACACACCTTTAATCCTAGCACTCGGAGACAGAGGCAGGCGGATCTCTGTGAGTTCGAGGCCAGCCTGGTCTACAAAGTGAGTTCCAGGACAGCCAGGGCTACACAGAGGAACCCTGTCTCAGGTGTGTGTGTGTGTGTGTGTGTGTGTGTGTGTGTGTGTGTGTGTGTAACTTGTAGACTCCCAGTGCCCAGCACAGAGGAGATTCTCAAAGCATTGAGGTTGAACGTATTCTTTGACAGGTGCCACTCAGACCAGCCCGTCCCCTCTCTGTACCCCATGACTTCTTGGGACTGATCTGTAGGAGCCTGGCTAGGGGTCTACACCAGCACTGGATATTCATTTTCACCATGGCAAGGGGCTTACTTTGTGCCATGGCTACTGGCCATTTCTTTCTTTCACTGTGGCTGTGGAAGCAGACTGTGCCCAGCCCTTCCACCGGCTGCCCAGATGCTGGCCAAGTCTGGAGGGACGTCAGCATGTGGCTGTGGAGGGGTAACAGGAGCTGACAGAACCTTCCAAGTGCCTGAGTGCGTCACGCCCTTGGGGGGCATTTGCAGCTGTATCCCACACGCTGGCATGGGCCATACCGAAAAAGGCCTACTGGGCTTACCGGCCTCTTTCTTATGGGCAAGAAGGGCTCTTAAGTTACCCATCTGGCTATTTGCAGAGGAAGCAGCTGCAGCACAGAGAGGGACAGGAACTTACTTGAGGTAAGACAGCAAGAAAGAACCCAGGGGTCCAGGCTTCTGGCTCCAGAAATCTTCCTTGGAGGCTCAATGCCTTTAGGGGTCACATACAAGCTGCAGAGTCACCATTGACATTGTCCTTGTTATTGGGAGAAAGAGAAACGGCAGACGGGCCACCTGGAGAGGCTGTGCCTGGCCCTTGGGACAGCTGCAGCTCCATGCTGTGGTGGTTGGAACAGGAATGGCCCCCACAGGCTCATATGTTTGAATGCTTAGCCACCAGGGGGTGGCACTGTTTGAGAAGGATTCGAAGGATTAGGAGGGGTGGCCTTGTTGGAGGAAGTGTGCCACTGGGGGTGTGGGATTTAAGGTTTCAAAAGCCCATGCCAGGCTCAGTCTCTCTCTCTGTGATCTTTCTCCAACACCATGTCTGCCTGCACACCACCACGCTCCCCACTGTGATGATGATGGACTAAACCTCTGAAACTGTTAGCCAGCCCCAGGTCAATGCTTCCTTTACAAGAGTTGCCGTGCTCATGGCATCTCTTCACAACAATAGAGCACTGACTAAGACAGCGTTCCCGCCTCCTCAAGTGAGGCTGAGAGTCTGGGAATCCGTGTGGTGTTTGACAGTTGTTGAATGGTGACAAAGTTCAAGATGTTTAAAACTGTGGTGACCTGCAGAGCAAACTGTGGGCTGGACGGGGTGATGCTGGGGCATGATGGGTAGAGTGTGGGAGGGGGAGAAGCCTGAGTGCTGCTAAGAGGGTTTGGGCCTTGAGACAAGAATCCGTTGACTAATGGCACTCTTCATTCATTCATTCATCCATCCATTCATTTCTTCACCCTCCTAATCTAGTCTGTCACTTCTTCTCAGTCCAGAGCAGTTATATCTGTCCTTGACATTTCAACCCTGGGTGACTTTCTCAACATCTCCAGACCAGCCTGGGACACAAGAGTTGTTTTTTTGTTTGTTTGTTTGTTTGTTTTTGTTTTGTTTTGTTTTGTTTGTTTTTGAGAATGCAGATGCTAAGGATGGCCCCCAGCCTCTTCCTAGACAAGAACCAAAAGCTTACCTGATTTCAGACAGACCCAGCCCCTAGACCTGACCCCACTCCCACCCTGTGGATTAAAACTGGATCAGACTGCCAGGTGTGTCTTGGGCAATGGCTGCCCGTCCGGGCCCTGTGGAAAGAAGCCCGCAGACACGCTGCCCGTGCCTCCCTCACCCTGGCTGTTTGCACAGGGCTGCTCACAGCAAACCCGGGACTCTACTGAGGGGGTTCACAGCCTGGGCTGTAAACTCAGGAGCACCCACAAAGCAGCCTTCAGACACCAGGTGTCTGGGTCAATGCTGGGCTCTCTCACCTCCACAGTGACATGATTCCGTGGCATGTTTGCCAAGGGGAAACCTTTCCCGAGGGATCCTCTAGGACCCACAGTGACAGTTCACTGAAGACTTGCCTCTACAGGCTCTTCCTTCTCCAGTCAGACTTCCCACTTCCTCACCAGCGTTTCTTGGTGTGGTTGCCTGAGGAAAAGCGAGCACTTGCCTCAGAGCTGCTTCTGGGGAAACTGGTGAGAATCTTGACTTGCTCAGCTGCCAAATGGGTGCAAGGAGCATGCCTTGGGTAGAATCGTGAGGCAAGCAGGTCCTACAGCAGCTTGGTACACTGCTGACTGTCCTTGACAGGCTGAAACTTGTTTACATGGAGGTCGGAATGTTAGGCTACTTTCTCCACCCCCAGCACCCAGTCCCAAGGCCAGAGCCAACTCACAGTCTTCTTGTAGGAGCTGTTCCAGGAGAACTTGAGGTTGACTTGAGGGCTCAAAATCGGAGATGGGGAGACTTCAGTCTCTGTTTTGGTGGCGGTGGCGGTGGCGGTGGCGGCGGCGGTGGCGGTGGCGGTAGTGAAACCCTTACTACAAAGGGGTAGGCCCTGGGAAACCCATCAGCACCACCCCAGACCACAGGGCTGTTTGTGGGAATGGTGCTGACAGCCCAGGTCAGCTGTCACTGGGTAGACATAGGGCACAGAGAGAGCAGAAGCAGAGGGCACAGTGGCCACCTAGCCTCCAGGGTGGGCCTGAGGGTTCTGATGTAAGGAGTAGAGTTGAACTCAGCACAAAGAGTTCTGGGGTGCTGGTTAGAAGGCTGGGTTCCTCTGTCATTTTTGGACAGTCAAATGCAGGTGTTCAGCCTGTGCAGCCTCTGGGGAGGCTGTGGGAGGGGTAAAGTCCCCTGGGGTTCCTAACCAGGGCTTCGGACACTGTCTCCTGTGTGAAGGCCACACGCTCCTCCTCACAATGGAGCTGAAGCAGCGCCATGTTCCTAGGGTTTTACAGCATCGTTAGGTAAACTTGGCCAGAGGATAAATAAGCTTGGCCAGTGCCTCTCATGCCCAGGCCTCTGCTTGCTCCGCCCCTCTCTGGTTCTGGCCTCTTGTCCAGCCCTGCCCTGCCTGGAATCTGGGGTGCAGATTGGAACCTCACATGGATGTTGTGGAATATTATTTTAAGATGTGTTACATTTGTTTATGCTGTGGAACATTTGTTTAATGATGTAAAGATGTGTTGCAGTCTTTTATGTTGCGTTTATTTAACTCTGTGAAGCTGTGTTACTGTGCCTGTCTAAAACACCTGATGGTCTAATAAAGAGCTGAACGGCCAATAGTGAGGCAGGAGAAAGGATAAGCAGGGCTGGCAGGCAGAGAGAAATAGAAAGAGAAGAGAGGCAGGAGGAAGAAGAAAGAGCAAGAGAGATCAGGAGGAGGACACAAGGGGCCAGCCAGCCAGCCACACAGTCAGCCACAGAGTAAGAGTGAAAGTAAGATTACAGAAGAAAGGAAAAGAAAAAGCCCAGAGGCAAAAGGTAGGTGGGATAATTTAAGTTAAGAAAAGCTGGCTAGAAACAAGCCAAGCTAAGGCCGGGCATTTATAATTAAGAATAAGCCTCTGGGTGTGATGTATTTGGGAGCTGGGTGGCAGGCCTCTCGAAAGAGAAAAATGAAACAACAACACACAGGTTTAGGCCAGTGACTGCAGTCTTCACTGCCAAGAGCTGCTGCTGTGTTCGGGGAGAAAGTGCTTGGGGGGCTTTTCAAAACGTGAGGGGCAAGGTTCCTGCAGGGTGTCCCGAAGCCCTGAGTCAGCATGACACCTTCCCTGATGCCAGGGAGCCTGCACAGCACACACCACAGACAGACAGGTACACACACACTTACACACAGGTATGCACCACAGATACAGGTGCACACACACACACACCACAGACACAGACATACACATGACACACACACCCCAGACACACACCCCAGACACAGGTGCACACACATTCATCATAGACACAGACATACACACATGCACCACAGACATAGACACACACACACACACACAGAGCACATAGAAACCTACCCACCCACAGTCATACACACACACACCACAGATACAGACACAGATACACAGACACACAGAGCAAGAGACACACCCACACCCACAGACACCCACACAATGCACACCACACACACATACACACCACATAGACACACATACTCCCCACACAGACATACCTAGCATACATATACATATGTGCACACACATACATGCACACACTACTAAATCAGTGTGATCTCTGTCCTACATAGATGCACACCACAAACGCAAACATACCACACAGAACACATCACAGACACACAGACACCTTCCCACCCCACAGGTGCACATGCACATACACAGACAAAGTTACACATATCCCACAAAGTCAGTGTGGTGCCTGTCCCTGCTTCCAACACATCTACACAGGCACACGCACACATACATGCACACACACACATACACACACATACATACACACATACACACCACAGACAACCCCTCAGGGACACACATGTTTACACATACATACACAGACACACATACACTTTCACACAGACATGCATCAGGCACACAAACATGTTCCCCCCACATACACAACACACATAGACATGTTCCCCCAAACATGGGGATATCCAGACACCCAGATATAGAACAGACACACACAGACATCTGTTTTGGGCACACACCCCTGAGGCCCCTCCCAGAACCCTGTCTGTATCTTCTGGGGCAGTTGTCCTAGGTCTGGGTCCGTGAGTTACTCAAAATCACCCCTCCCCTGCCCCACTTGCCCAGCTTGACATTCCTCAACCTGACCTGAGAAGTTAGTCTTTCTTCTCCACTCATCCTGTGGAGGAACCCTGAGGCTTCCAGAACCATCTATACACAAGGAAGCTGAGTAGAGCCGGATGGGGTGAGGACGATAAGGTACCGGCTGCAGAGTTCATGGAGGCGCTTGCAGACACCTGGCGGTAAGCATCTGCGCTTGGCTCACCCTAGTGCAGGCCCCAAAACCAAGGTGTGGGGGACGGGGATGGGGTGGGGAGGCCCAAGAGTCACAACAAGGGGTAGCAGAGCTACCACCAAAGTCCACCTCCCTGTCCCTCGGCTGGGACTCTCCTGCACTCAGCGAGGGAGCTAGACAGTTAGAGGCCTGGGACAATGACCCAGATAGAAGGCAGACGGGGCCTGAGGGGCTGTGTGGGTTTGGGATCCTCGATAAACCACACCTGGAAATGCAGCGGCCCCCAGCTGACGATGGTTTGGCACAATTCCTCAATTACAGGCGGTTGTGAGCTACTGCGTATGGGTTCTGGGAACAGAACTCAGGTCCTTTGTCATAACAGCAAGCGCTTAACCGCTGAGTCACCTCTCCATGCCCTTGACAGTTTCAAGTGACGGGTTTCTTGCTCCTGCTTATGTTGAGGACATCTGCAGCCAGGACCCTGCCCAGAGACAGCCGGGAAGTCTAGGCCAGTGCCATCAGGGGCAGGATTTGTGATTCTGGTTGATTCTTACTAACGTAGGACAGCTCCATGTTGGGGAGGGGAGTTCTACTGTCCCAGGAGGCACGGGAATGGGGCTGCTTGGTCAAGCTGGTGAAACTGAACAGCACACCGAGGCTGAGGTCTGGCAGCCCTCAAGGACAGTCAGAACAAGGGACAGGTGCTTCCCAAGTGCCAGGCATGGTGGTGAGTATGCATGCGTGTTCACTTACTTCGTGCTCCCGGGGGCCCTGAGGCCTGTCTTAGCTGGAATGAGTGACCCCGGAAAGCCACTCTGCTGGTAAGGGGCGGGGCTGTCCCTGTAGTAGGCTCTCTCTCTCTCTCTCTCTCTCTCTCTCTCTCTCTCTCTCTCTCTCTGCTGTCTTCCGAAGCTTTAGGTGGTGGAGAAGGTTCCTGAAGAAGATGATCCTCATCAGTGCCCACAGTGACAGCTCCCTTGGACCTTCCAACAGGCCGAGATCAAGTTACACCTATTACCGGATGTGCCGCAGCCCCACAGTCTCCAGAGAATCCTCCACTTACGGGTGGGGGCTGCATCACGTCCCCATAGGTCCATCACCACCTGACAGTATCATTAAGCTAAACATGCACAGAGCACCCTTAAGCTAGAGGGCACCGAGGCTTGGCTGTAGAGGGCACCATGGAGTCTTGCCAGCCTCTCTTTGGGATCGCAGGGTGGCTGCCAGGGACCCGTGACTCCTGCCACCATCTCGAGAGAGAAGCATGCTGCCTGTGGCCTGTGTGGGTGAGGATCAGAGGTCAGAATTCAAAATATGGACTTGACGCGACCTGCCTGGCTCATGCACCGTGCAAGTGGAGAAATCATTAAGTCCAAACATTGTAAATCAAGAGTATTCAAAAGAAAAACTGTCACTTGTTCCTGTGTGGCGGTCCACTTTTTTTTTTTCTCTTGAAACAGAGTCTCATGTAGCTCAGGCTAGTTCTGAACTCCCTCTGCAGCAGCCAAGGATGATCTTTTCTAGTCCTCTGACTACACCTCCCGAGACCTGGGATTAACAGCTTCAACACGCCTGCCTTGTGTGGTTCTGGTGACCTGACCGAATTCCAGGTCTCATGCATGTGAGACAGCACTCTCCTACCTGAGCCACATTCCCCAGCCCTGGGTCACAGCCAGATTTTTAAAAAGTGTGTGTGTGTGTGTGTGTGTGTGTGTGTGTGTGTGTGTGTGTGTGTTACAGTAGGCAAGCATGTGTGACTGTTGTATCTATGTATACAAAGGGAAGAGGAAGGCCACCCTGGGTGTCCTGCTCTATTTCCACCGTATTCCCTTGAGACAGGGTCCCTCCTTGAACCTGGAGCTTGCTGGTTCTTTTTCGGCCATTTTGGTGGCCAGCAAGCCCCATGCCTTTGTTCTCCAGCTCAGCCCTGGGACTGTAGGCGTGCACAGTCATGCCTGATTTTTACATGGGTTCTGGGGATTTGAACTCAGGTCTTCATACTTGCATGGTAAGCACTCTTACCTACTGAGACATCTGCCCAGACACATGGGTCTCACTCAAAAACATTTATTTATTTATGAGAGATAGAGATAGAGATAGAGATAGAGATAGAGATAGAGAGAGAGAGAGAGAGAGAGAGAGAGAGAGAGAGAGAGAATGAGCTACAGTACATGAAGTCAGAGAACAGAGATTCTGGGGAGTTTATTCTCCTTCTACTTTGTGGGTCCAGGCACCAAACCCAGGTCATCAGGCTAAGCAGCAAATGTCCTTACCCACTGAGCCACCTGGCCAGCCACTCTGGAAAAGCCAAATGAACAGGGACCTAGCCTGTTACTGGTACTTCCTGCCTCTCTGGGTGCACGTGGTGAATCCCTCTTACCTTGTTTTCTTTTTTTTCCCCCCTCAGGGAAATGGACATAAAAGTAGATTATTTGTGTAGTGTTGAATTCAAAATGCAGTAACCTAGTTCAGAGAAACATCCACCATGGCTCCTGGTCCACAGTAAGTACTCAATCAATGTTTGTCCGGAGGAAGAGGGAGGACAAGGTGCTCTCCTGGGGGACCTGAGTCCTGGGTGGTGTGCCAGGGTCCTAGGCCTAAGAGCCAAGCAAACGCTGGGAACTCGGGTCTCCTTTCTGCCGTGACTTCAGGAAGGGGAAGCAGGGTTGGGGCTTGGCAGTGGGGAGAGTGGCTGACTGGTGAGTCCCACAGCCGGGCCTGGGGTTGCTCTCCCACCGCAGCGCAGAGCTGGCTGGTCAGGAATAGGGAAGTCAGAGCTACCTCCTGGGCAGGGCCAGACAGGCCAGGCTGAGGGTGGAAAGACCCTTTGTTTGGTGCGGCCAGAGTGATAGGAAGTGCTGGTCTCAGCCCACCGGCCTCCTGTTGCCCTTGCCGCCTCTGGCCTAACGTCCAGTGCCACAGCCCCAGGCTTTCTGAGGCCTGGTAAACCTTCCTGAGGTCCAGCTGGGACCCATCACTCTGCTGGGCAGGGTCTGGTTGGCTACTTGGAGTCTGAAAAGCCAGTTCTTTACTTTGACTATCCAAGTCTGCTTTGGTGTGACCTTGGTCCTAGTGTGGCTGGAAGGGCAGCATAGAACCCAAGTCCTGGGGTTCTCCTAGACTGAGAGCCGCTCCCCGGTCTTGGTTCAAATCCTCCCTTGGGACACGGTCAGCACACAGCTCTGCACCTGGTGGTACATCCTTTACCTACAGCACAACAGGGCACGGAGTAGATAGAGCCCACTGAGGCAGCAGGGCTCAATAATCCTTCAGGTGTAGCTGCAAGGGTGTAAAGGCCGTGAGCTCATCAGCAGCTCTGAATCAAGCACCCCCTGTTGGCACCTCCTCTCTACCCCAGCTAGACCAAGGGCAGAGCTGCAGACAGCCAGCTCGGGAGCTCGAGACAGGGCTCGTGCAGCCAGGCTGCCTTCAACCTAGCTATACAGCCCAGGAGAGCTTGAGTTCTACTAACTGAACTGTGTTCCAGCTCCTCTACTGGTGCTCCTGCATCCTGAACCCCACCATACTTCTCTGCAGGTCCGAGAGTGGGGAACAGAAGCGTACTGTTGTGAGGGACTTACTTAAAGTCACAAGGCAAGTCACAGCCAAGGCCAGGCAAAGAACTCAGATTTCCCGCTGGTAGGATGGCTCAGTGGTTAAAGGCACTTGCCACCAAGCCTGGCGACCTGAATTTGATCTCTGGAATGTATGTGGTGGAAAGAGAGAACGAACTCCTGAAAATTATTCTCTATCCTCCACGTGTGGGCCGTGGCTTGTGCATGTGTGCACACAGACACAGACACACACACAGACACACAGACACACACATACACAGACACACAGACACACAGACACACACACAGACAGACAGACAGACACACAGACAGACACACACACAGACAGACACACAGACAGACACACAGACAGACAGACAGACACACAGACACAGACACACACAGACACACACAGACACACACAGACAGACAGACACACAGACAGACAGACAGACACACACACACACACAAACATACTAAAAATATTTTACAAAGAGAAAGAACTCAAACCTCTTCCCTCAGCTACGCCTTCCCCCACTGTTTTCTGGCCTTGACCCCACACTGGGACCAAATGCGACCCAGTCGGTCTGCAGGAATGAATCTTGACAGATCCGGCCTGGGTCTGGCACAGCGGAGGCTTCTGTGGCCAACTTTCCCTCGGGGTCCCCGGCCTTCCTGTAGTGACAGAGGCTCACCTTGCTGTCCATTGGCATCCTGCTGTGACCTTGCAGCTGTCTCTCCAGGGACTGGGTGGCGCCATCTTGTCACATCTGTGATGCAGCCCAGGGAAGGCTGTGTACTGGGGTAGTGATGCTTGACTCATGGCTTAGACATGACCCTCGGCTACCATTTCCCACTTTGGGGATTGGGCTGGGCTCTATCAGGGGTGTGGCTAGGGCAGAGGTCTGGCAAGAGTGGTCTTGGACTTGGCCCAGAGGACCTTTGTGAGGGCTGCCAAGGCACCTTCACCCTGGCCTGGAGGAGGCACAGGACTACAGCCCCTCGGGAGAACCCCCAGACTGACTTCCACTGAGCAGCACCCTTGAGTAGGCTCTGTTTCAGCTGTGATTTTCACAGGACCTGCCTTCTTAGTCCTGCGGGATGGGGTTCAGCATCAGAAGTGCTCACTTAAGGAGGCCTAACAACCATGCCATCGTACCCTGCTGCTTCCTGGACCTCCAATCTGCCTCTTCCTCCCCTTGGCATGTCAAGTCCTTCTCCAGGCTTCTTTCTCTGGGCCCTGGACCCACTGAGGCCTCTCCTTCAGCCCCAGCCTTTTCTCCAATCCCTGACAGAGTCCGGCGACACAAATGGGCTTCTACCACCCATCCCTGTTTCCCACAATGCTGGTTATGCAGAGGGCTCTGGGGTTCTGTGGGTCATGTGACTCCTTCCCCTCTCTGGAGTTTTCAAGACCTCTAGGATCCACTTTGTCAGCATTTGACACTGTGTGATGGAAGGAAGGGAGGGAGGGAGGGAGGGAGGGAGGGAAAGAAGGAAGGAAGGAGGGAGGGAGGGAGGAAGGGAAGGAAAGAAGGAGGGAGGGAGGGAGGAAGGGAGGGAAAGAAGGAGGGAGGGAGGGAGGGAGGGAGGGAAAGAAGGAGGGAGGAAGGGAGGGAGGGAGGGAGGGAGGGAGGGAGGGAGGGAAGGAGTCTCTCTGCTCTTGTAGGTAGTAAGCGTACTCCATGTGCTCTTGTACAGGCCACTAATCCTGCTGGGAGAGGGACCCACTCCTGCAACCTCATCTAACATTCCTTCCTTAGAGGCTTCATTTCCAAGTGTGGCCCTTTTATGGTCTATGAATTTGGGAACATAAATTTTCCATTCATGGCAGCTACTGGGGACCAACCGAGTGTTGTTTACCCACAACCTGGTTCTGTAACACACATGTCAGGAACTGTGGGCTAGAGTTCAGAGGTTACATGGGGCTCCATCAAGTTGAGGGGAGCCCAGAGGGGCATGACTGCAGCTGCCTGAGAGGCCTTGTGGAAAGCTTCCTGGGAAGGACCAGGGATCAATGGAAACGGAGGAACTGGGTGGACAGGCTCATTAGCCGGAGGACCAGCTGGCCAGCTGTGCTAGACCATGAACTTGGCAAAGGGCAGTCACCCAGGACACAGGGTGGCCTGTCTGTGCGGAAGGGACTCCCCAGGGGGCCCTCACAGAATCAATGAGGGCAGCCAGGCCAATGAGAGGTCAGCAGGCCCTAGGGAGGTGACCCTGGGCAGGACAGGGAACTAACGACAGCTCTCCTCCCCTGAGTCGGACCCAGGCCAAAGACTTTGCAGCCAAGGGACCATTAAATCGACACTCAGTCAGGCCATCACCCCTGTCCTCGGCACTACCCACCAAGCTTCTCATCTTGCCCCATTTGAGAGAAGACACCTTAGGCTCAGGGAAGTGGAGGGACGTGAGTAATACTGATCAACCTGAGACTCAGGCAGCCGGATTCCAAATCCCAGACTCGGTGTTTTTGGTTTTGTTTCTCTTTTGGGGTACTGGGGTCTGAATTTGGGATCTTGAACATACTAGCAGAATATAATACCACTGAGCTACATGGGTATAGAGATGACTCATAATTCTACATGAATAGACACAAGTAACCACACACATACATGCACATACATATATGTGCACATGTCTGCACATGGCCATGCTCATATGTGCATACACACACGCACATATGTGTGTGAGCACAGTCTTTTCAGAGAAGTTGCTTTGATGGGGCTGTGGCTAACGTGGGACACAGAAGTTATGTCAGTGGGAGCGGGGTCAATAGTGGGACTGATGTTTCCACTCTAATTTCAGAGTCTTTTTGGTTCTGTGGGGACTGTGGGGAGGTCTGGGCTGGGCTGCCCAGCCTGGCTGAGGTTGGCAAGGTGGGAGAGAACCTGTCTGTTCCCTCTGTCCAGCCCCCAGGGTCAGGCCTGGGAACTCCAGGGTTAGAATAACTTTATTTATCCCCTCTGGCCACAGTGAGCCCTGACCCTCCCCAGTCTGCCCTCTGGTGATGGGTGAATTCTTATTTAAACATAGTCTGGCAGCTGCCCCTTGCCACGGACCCCTGAACCAAACCCCATGCTGATGCTTGGCCTGACTCCAGGGTGATCCTTGGTCCAACTCCAAACCTCAGACCCAGCTGGGATGCTGACCTTGGCCACAGGTAACCCCTGCTTCCTTGCCTGGGCAGTGGCCAGACTGTCACTGATGTTTTGTGACTACTCTCCCCTGCCAAGTGGCAAGAGGCATGAACTCTCTAAGAGGTAGAGTCCCTCCACTTTGAAGGGGACACATGAGATGCCACCATTGCAGCCCCACTATGGCAGGATGCATGGGCATCATGACTACTCCCCCGAGGCCAGGACTTGGCACCTCTCCTGCCTACATTCAGCTTTTGGAGCCCGTGTCCTGCCCCTGACCTCAGGTGTGTGTGTGTGTGTGTGTGTGTGTGTGTGTGTGTGTGTGTGTGTGTGTGGTGACATGCTAAAAACCTTCAGAACTCTAGGCCACTATCTAAACAGCCTGACTCAGGAGGCAGAAGCCTGGGGTTTGAATTGAACTCTGCCACTGACTCACCCTGTGACCTTTCTGAACTTTTGTCTCTCTGTCCTGTTTCTTTCCTACCAAACTTGAAAGATCATTCCAGAGATGGGAATCTCCATGGAGTGGGAACCACGGTGCTCTGTAGCTCTGGTATTTACGTGAACCCCCGATGGCAGCCTAAGGGCTTCTATGATGCTGTTTCCTCTACACGGAATGCTCTCCACATCACCCAGCCACAGCTCACTTCTTTTCCGCTGGCTTTTAGCTCAGGGAACCTTTCATTCTACCACCCACCCCTAAACACACACACAAAAGTCTCACCAACCGGCACACTGTAAATTGTGTCCATTTTGCTCATCATCAGAGGTGATATTCCTGGAAGGAAATGGGTCTTGTCTCTGAGAAGGTGGAGCCCCGCCCCCTCCCAGGAGCCTCAGGGCTGCAGTGCTAACCGCAGGAGGCACTGAGCGAGACCCAGGCCCTGGCAAGGCTCAGCAGTCAGTACCCGGGGATGGCAGAGCCCATGGACGCTGTCAGTCATGGCCACCAGGGGGCGGCCTGGCTATGTGCAGGTGTGAGGTGTTGCCCAGGGCCAGTCCCTTTTACCGCTGGCTCGCCCAGTTCCCTGGCTCATCCTGCAGACATGGGGAGACCTGCTCTATCTCCCTGCCTTCCGTTTGGCTAAAGGGAAAAGCGGAGAAGACTTGAATGGCCAACTTGACTCTGCCCCTTTCTTAAGGCTGTGTGATCTTGGGCAAGGACTTTTCCGTCTCTGGTCCTCAGCTACCTCCGCGGAGGAAGAGAGGGAGAGCGTGTCAGCCGTTGTGTTCCGTCAGAGTCTGTTTGAATTTGTTTTGAGTCAGTAACTGCCTTCACGCCAGCCACAAAATATTACCTCCACTTCCTCTTAATTCCTCCTTCTGGCTCCCAGGGAAAGTTCTTCGCCTGTTTTACATGCCGCCCTCTGTTGGCTGGAAGAAGAACTACAGCGGCAGCCGCTGGCCTGGGGGGAGCGGGGGAGGGGCTTCAGCGGTAGAAAAAAGTCGCCTTCTGTTTATTGAACGCCTACTGTCTCTTAGGTGAAAACACAGCTGGGCCCATGGTATTGCTGAGTGTGATTCTCAGGGTCACAGTCACTTGAAGGTTGGGGTTTTTCGACCCTTAGGTCTCCAAGCTGGCAGTGTAGTGCAGTGGTCAGGGATAGGGACTCTGGTATGAGGTTCGTAGGTTCAAATCTTTGCTTCATCCTTTATTAGCTACCTGGCCTTGGACAAGTCATCTGACACCTGTGCCTTTGGTTCCCCAAGAGTAATGTAAAGAGAACAATGTGTCTTAATCTTATGCTGCAGTTCATGCCTGCTAGGTACGGAGGACATGGCCAACGTGTTTATTCTCTGGTTATTACATTTAGACTCTTCTGCCCCCTTCCTCCAGGAGCACGCATGCTCATCTCGCAGCCTGCACCTCCTTGCGGGATGCTGCAGCCATGTCTAACACTGAGGCTGGCTTTCGTCCACACTGGGGCGAGCCTGTAGGATGGGGGGGCTGGGATGGGGAAGGGGTTCTTATTCTGCAGTAATGACAGAGGCAAGGTGGCTGCACCCTAAGGTCGGTCCTGGGTGGAGACTGGCGGTGGTGGTGGTGTCGTCGGTGGTGGTGGAGGTGACGGTGACGGATGCAGTTGGTAACGGAGGTAAGGTTGACTGGTGATAGTTGTAGTGGACTGGTGATGAGGAGGCGGTAATGGTGATGGTGGTCACATGGTGTGGGACGGTGTGGTGATGGTGTCAACCGTGGTAAGCGGTGCTGGCGATGGTAGAGGTGACAATGGTAATGGCGGTGATGGTGTTAAGTCGTGGTGGTGACAGTACAGGAGGACCCAGCCTGACTGTCTTCTCCTCTGAATGGGGCTGGGTCTTCAGCTCCAGCCAGCACCTGGGGGTGGGCGTGCGATTTTGGCTCCTCTGAGCTTTCCAGAAAAAAGAGCCATACTGGAATGCCAAGCCACGCTTCCTTTCCCTGCCTACCAGACCCCTCTGTGGCTGCCTCCTCATCTGTAGTTGAGGGGGGAGCAGACGGCTATTATACTTTTTATTATTTTTGCCTGTGAGGACTTGATAAAATCTGAGTTGGGGGCTCCCAGCTGTCCTCCAGGCTCATGGGTTCTGGGCCTGATGCAGATAGGCTAGTCCGTTACTCCTCTGTTGGCTTTACCGTCCAGGACTGCTGATCCCACCCCTCCCCAAGTGTGGCATCCCAGGGACTCAGTGGAACCAGGCCCAGAGATTGTGTCTCTCCCAAGGGAAGCAGGGACAAGCAGGCGAGTTCCTCCTTCTGACGGCCAGCCTGGGGTCGAGAACTCTCTCCCACACCGGGAGGCCCAGGGCATTGCAGCAGACCCCAAACCTGCAAGGTGGAGGTTCTGGTCCAGCTCCACTAAGAGAGGCTTGGTGTACCACACAGAACATTCCAGAGTGTCTCTGCACGTATTGTTTTTGCTGGGTCCTGTGACAGCCCTGGATGCTGAGACCTGTTCCCTCCCCATAGAGAAAGGCCCAGAGGGGCTGAGGAAGTGACCCAGTGGGTAAAGTGCCTGGTGTACAATCATGAGGACCTGAGTTCAATCCCCAGCACCTATGTAAAGCTGGGTGTGGTTGTACACACTTGTAATCCCAGCTCTGGGGCCCCAGTGTGTGGTATCACTGAGGAGACACAGACTGCTGCTCCCCGGGGCTCACTGGCCAGCCAGCCTAGCCTATTTGTCAAGCTCCAGGCCAAGGAGAGACCCTGACTGAAAACAGCTCCTGAGGAAGAGCATGTGAGGCTGACCTCAGACCTTCACACAGGCATGCACACTTGTCTGCATCTGCACACACATGTGTTTAAGTACATGAATAAACACACAGAAAGAAAGGCCCAAAGGCTGGAGACTTGACTGAAGTCCCACAGTAGGCAGGAGCTGCGGGAGGCAAGTCCTGCCTCCAGATGGCCCTGCAGCTGCCAGGCCTACACCTGGGGCTACCTCCTTCCCTTCCAGGTTGTATCCCCTCTGTGAAAAGCCATGGGGACTTTCCAGCCATGATCTTTCAGGACATACTGTCCCCTTGAAGTAGCAGGTGAGTTTTTGCACCCCCACTGAACACACCAGGAACAGATCCAGTTAGGGAAGCAGGGTGCCTTGTGTTTTGGGGCCCTGAAACGACAGAGCTGGGCTTAGAACCCAGTTCTTAGACCCCCCCAGCCACAAAATGGGGGGCCTGGCTGGAGTGGGGTTTCTAAGAATAAAGTTGCTCCCAGAGCAGACAGAGAGCAGGGACTTTCAGGCCAGCTATCTCCAAGTGTGAGCTCTGGCAGGCCTGGTTGGCCAGGGGTGGGAAGGGTTGACCACTTCCTGCTCAGGGCTGGCGGTCCCCGTGAGGCGGTCATCAGAAGCCGACCACTTCCCGGTCTGGGCCGCCTTCCCCTTTCTAGCCAGGAGGGAGGGTGGAGGATGAGGTGGCCCTTTGCGTGCTGTGGCCTGGGCCACGTCTGGCCTCTTTTCATTTCCCCTATCACTGTGTCCCTCTCCACAGCCATCAACGGTCGGAAGCTGCTCAGAGCTGCCCACCTGGTTCTCTGTCCCCAGCCAAGACCCTCCCTCCTGCATGGGGGGGGGGGCGGGCGGGCTCCTTTTCTCAGGGGCTTGGGAGGGGCACCCTTCTCAGTCCTGCTGGGGGTCTGCCCAAGGGACCTGGACAGAGGCGTTATCCTTCCCAGAGAGGCTTCAGTTGGTCTAGAGTCCTGCCCGGGGTCACATACTTGCCTGTAAGCGGCAGAACCGCAGCTGAAATTTAGTCGAGTCTTACTCTAAAAATCTGAATCCTGCACACAGCTAACATCTTTGGTGCCCCTCAAAGGACATGTGTCCCAGAAGAAGCTGGAAATAGGGGTACAGACAGTCCTGCCAGATCCGGAGAACCCTAAGAACAGGGATGGTATCTCTCCTCCTCTGACTCATCCTGGAACCAGCCCTCACCACCCACAGAGCAGGTTCTTGGGATACTTGTGCAAATGTAAAGGGCAAACTGATTGCACACATCCAACCATAAAAATGCTCAGGAGACCGTAGAACATCAGGCCTGAGCAACAGAGCCCTGACCTGAGGGACACAGGTTCTGTCTGAGAGTGGTGTCCGTCATCCTTACCCAGGGTTAAGACTCATGATATGTTTATTTATTTAGGTGCTGGGGGTTGAAGCCAGGGCCTTGTGCATGTCAGGCAATCACTCTACTTGGATTTACAGCCTCAGGTCTCTTTTATTTAGAGACAGGTCTCACTAAGTTGCCCAGGCTGACCTTGAACTCACTCTGTAGCCTAGGAAGGCCTCCCGTCTCAGCCTCCCAAGTTGAAAGGGTCACAGGCCTGTGGCACCAGACCTGACCGGCTGACAGCATTTCAGTGCTCCCCCGGCATTTTTCAGCCCATCGGCTGGAAAGCCCGAGATGTGAGGGGCCTCTACACAGAGGGGTGAAGGATGCTGGGTAAAGAGTGTGGCACTACACAGCCTGGGCTCCCACGGAGCCTCTATTCAGCTGGGGTGGCTTTAGAAACTCTAGTCAAACAGTCAAAGCGCCTGGCAGATGCCAGCGGGTGCCCTTGGATGTACCACACCTCCTTTCTAGGGCGAGGCAAGCCCAGGGCGCCCCTTGCTAGTTGGCAACTCCTGGTGCTTCCAGAATGCACTGGTCAAGGGAGGTTTGTCCCCAGACCCTCAGCCTCCGGCTGTAACCGTAAAACCAAGACCCAAAGGAGGCCGAGGGGAGAGTGGTCATGCCATCGATCACTAAACAGCAGCCTGGCAGCCACCAAAGGTGACACGACAAAGGGACGGCCACGGAACTGGGTGACAGGAAGACAGACAGCTGTCAGTCTGAAAGCAGCGCGCTGGTCCTGGCTGGCTCGTTCCACTTTCTATGGTTTCAGGTACTACAGTTCAAAGGTATTCAGTGGAAGAATCTAGAAGTCAACAGTTCTTAAGTTTGAACCCATGCTACTCCAAGGAGGCTTCTGAAGTCTTACACAGAGCAGCTCCACCCTGCCCACCTGAACTACCCCTTGGTCTGGTGTGTCCAGGCTGTGCACACTGCTCCTCCGTCACCGAATGCCTGTCTTATTATCAGGACTGTCACTGGCAGGACTTGTGTTTGAGAGAGCCTTATTTTGCCCACTGATGTCCCCATAGAACAGAGTGGTTCTCAGCCTTCCTAATGCTGGGACTCTTTAACACAGTTCCTCACGTTGTGGTGACACCAACCATAACAATATTTCCATTGCTACTTCTTAACTGTAATTTTGCTATGGTTATGACTTGTAATGAAAATGTCTGTGTTTTCTGATGGTCTTAGACAACCCCAAGTAAAAGGGTTGTTTGAACCTGCTGAGGGGTCGTGACCCACACATTGAGAACCACTGCAATAGACCAAGCACGGTGTGGTAAAGGGCAGAAAGCATGGAAGGCTACGAACTCTGGTGCCGTGTGACAACTCGGAAGGCCTGTAGGAAAAACTCTATAGAGCTCAGGACTCTCCTTCCTTTTGAGAATCCATGCAGACCACCGTAGTTAAAATCTACGCCTGTGGATTTACAATACACCTCAGGATATTTAAAAAAACAAAAACAAAAAAACACAACACTCTGACTGAGGCCTGGGCCCATGGCTTAGACAGTGTGAGGACCTGATTCTGGTCTCTTGAATCCACATGAAAGGCTGGGTGTGGCGGTGCATGCTCATTATCTCGGCACTGGGGAGGCAGAGACAGGAGGATCTCGTCAGTCTAGATAAGCCAGTCAACTACAGGCTTGGTGAGACAACCATCTTTAAATAAATAAATAAATAAATAAATAAATAAATAAATAAATAAAAAGAAGGCAGGGCTGGAGATGGCTCAGGGGTTAAGAGTACACACTGCTCTTCCTGAGGACCGGAGCACAATTGCTGGAATCCATGTGGGGCAGCTCACAACCACCTCTAACTCCATGGGCCCTTGCACTCACAGGCACGTTCCCATGCACAGATACATACACGTTAATTAAAAAGAAAATAAATCTTTACAAGAAAGTGAAGGATAGATAGTTGAGAAAGACACTTGATGTCAACCACTGTCCCCCACCCCCATGAACACACGCACGTGCACACACACACACACACACACACACACCCCAAAATCCTGAAGGAGCCTGTTCCAGATCGCCTCACAGGCCCGATTAAGGTGCCACCCCTCCTAAAACAACTAGGTAGGACCATCAGTGCTGCTGTTCAGGTACCTTGGACGGAAGTAGAAGAAAAAAAAGAAAAACCAAAAACCAAGCAGACAGTTCCGGCAGAGGCCTCAGTCACCAAGACGGCATTGGCCCTGCCTCAGCCCATCACAAGTGAACACCCACCCCCACCCCGGGCTATTTTCAATACTGTTCAGTACGCTGTGTTAGATCAAACACCGATGTAGTATTTCCTATTGTAGATATATTCTCTTTTGATTAACCTACCACTGGCCTTGCCTCACTGGTCAAGAGTTTTCTATTAATAGTACCCACCTCTAGGCAGACGCAGAGTGGGGGGTGGGGTAGAGTATACAAAGTGTCTGGTGCTGTGTACTTACTACACCAGCTAGCATCATTGTCCTCAGTCTGGGTCCCACATGGAGGCGTGGAGGGGAATCTTAAGGTCATGAAGAAAGCTGGCTACAGATGGGGGCCTAGGCCTGAGCTGGCCACACCTAGAACATTTGTAAGGTTTACATGCCTCCTCCCCCACCTCATATTTTAGAAGGACGGGGGAGGGGGCTGCAGGAGCAGTTAGGGGACATTATAAGCTGTTTCCCCACATCCCTCAGGACCATGCCACCCGGCCTCCTCTGGCCAGCTCCACTCTGTGGAGAGTCACACGTACTCCCTACATCATACACAAAGCCGCGACTTTATTGTCTCAGTGGTCTTCCTGGGTTCACCAACCCTGTGTATTTTTATGCCTAGACTTTTGCTCATGTCTAACTATTTGTCAAGGAGTCCCTGGGGAGCAGGCCTGATTCCTCTCAGAACCCCGAGCCCCAGCTGGCACCAGGCACAGAGAGAGCTTCGCATGTCTTTGGATTGAACCGACTGCGGGATGGAGACGTCTATCAGGGACAGCCCTTCCGGCCTTCTGACTCTGAAACCGGCCAGAAGTGTCTCCAGACCTCTCAGACACCGGGGCTCTGCTCTGGAGCAGAGCCCTGCTTGCTCTTTTTCCTCCTCTCCATTCCTCCAGCTGCCTTCTTCCGGGGACACTGAGAGGCTGTGCGAGGGCAGCCAGCCCTGGGAAACCTGGTCTGTGAAGATCTCTACCTACTGTGAGTAGGGTGTGGCTCTGGGCTTTGTCTCATCTGAGTCACCTCCTGGGTGCCCTGAAGCTGACTCAGACAGAGAGGCAGAAGGAGAGGCCTGCATCCCTCGGTTTCCAGGGGTCCCTCTGTTTCCAGGGTCCTGAGCCTCGCTGGGTGGGTAGGGTGGACAGGGAGAGGCCCTGGCTCAGGAAGGATGAAGCCCGTGGTTCTCAGCCTTCCTAATGCTGTGACTCTTTAATACAATTTCTCATGTTTTGGTGACCCCCAACCATAAAATTATTTTTGTTGGTACTTCATAACTGTAATTTTCTACTGTTATGAATCGTAACGTAAATATCTGATATGCAGGATATCTGATATGCGACCCCTAAGTGGGTCACAACCCACAGGTTGAGAACCACTGGATTAGAACCTTACCAAGAAGCCATGAGGTTTCAGGGCTCAAAGATATCTCTGATCTTCATGCTATCAGCACGGCGGCAGCAGAGACAGCGCGGATGGTGGGAACAATGGAGTCTGGAGTCCGGAAGCGGCACCTGGGACTGGCTGAACCGGATCCTAACCGTGTCAGGACTGCCTCACAGCAAGGGGCTCAGACCCCAACCCCCTAGTCAACTTGCAACCCAAAGTCCAAACGCCAAAGACCACTGGGAATTGAGCACAAAGAGCAATGACCAAGAGCTGGCATCACGTGGCACTTAGCTTGAGTTAGGACGGTTCACAGCTGGTGCGAGAAGATGGTACAACGTGGCGACCTTCCAGCAGAGCGAATGCCTACTGGATAGGCAGCAACTTCTCTCTACCATGATAAAGGCCACCGGGGGTATGTGTTAAACAAGGATTCTACCCGGCAGGCCCCAGAGACCCAGCTGCCTCCATGGCAAGAGACGGAGGGAGGGCTCAGAGAAAAGGACACAGGAAGTGGGGTGAGGTGGGACCTGTGTGCCGTGCGGTCCTGGGATGTGCCTGCCTATCCCCCCTGGGTCAAATGCCTCCAGAAGCCCCTCCAATCCACAGCCCTGAACGCTGGTGGCACCAAGGGCCAGAGTGAAGGAAGACACTCCACAAGTGATTGGAGGGACAATGTTTGGACATGGGGGAGGTGGTGGAGGCTGATGGAGTGTGGTAATGACGGGACACTGGGGTTCAGTACTGAGCTCTGAGTGACTCTCAAATGACCTCCAATCTCACTCACATTGATCGTTGTCCCCTGGCAGGCAGCAAAGACTGTGGAGAGTCAGGCTGTGGAGTTAGTCCTCTCCCTCCTCTCCCAACAGAGTCGTGACATCCCTGTCCCTAGGAGGAGGGTTGGGCAGTGTCTGAGAGGCATCGACTGGAACAGTGTCGGGCAGAAAGTAAAGAGGGAAATCGTGCTTATTGGTATTATTGATGCAGACATGAAGACTCAGAGAGGTGAAGCTAGTTGCCTGAGATCACACAGCGACTAAGTGGTCGAGCTAGAATTTGATCTTTAGATCTATCTCTTTCAAAACCCCACCCCTTCCATCCCCATCCCTCCCTACAACCTCCCCAGTACCTTTTCTGATCCTCTGTTACAGCAAAGTGTTTAATATCAGGAGACCCCAGAAGGGGACATGAACCTTGGTAACATTCATTTCAGAGGACGGGATAGAGGAGAAGTCACATGTCATGGTCAGTCAATGTCCTGGTCAGGACTGGACCCTCAGCAGACGTCGCTCATGCCAAGCCCCCCCCCATCCCCGACAGCAGGGCCAGTCCCTTTATGGGCCCCGTCCCATTCTCACCCCTCACAGGAAGTGATGGCTACAACCCATTCCTAACCACAGGGGAAATTTTAGGTTCTGGGCCGGACTCGGATCCAGCCAAGGCCCCAGGTCAGACGCTCTGTCATAGGCAAAAGGCACTCGGTTCCCACAGCTGTCTGGCGCTGGGGTTCCCCTTGCTTGGCTTGGATCTTCTGACTGTGGCCAGGGTCCCCCAGACTCACTTGCAGGGACCATCCTCATGTCACGAGTGAGCTTGACTAGAGCCGAGAGCTGCTGAGGGAGGGCAGACTTAGCAAGGACTTCCTGCGCAAGCACTGTGTGTCTTGGACAGGTCTCCCATCCTCTCCCATGTCTGCCCCTCACGGCTCCAGCATCCCTATGAAACATCTTCTAGTGTCTCAGGGAGGCTCCCCACATGCATCCCCGCCCCCCCCCCCAGCACCCACACATGTTGGAAAAGATGTAGACACATGTACTGTGGCATTTTCCTCAGGAAAGCAGGTGTCTCTGGCTTCTAACTTGTTCTCACTCTGGCTCCAGGGAGGATGCTGGGCCACCTCCAAGGAAACATCTTTGCTACACGACTGTCAAGTCTGGGGGATGAACTTTGATGAATTGTCCGTGGGCAGAAACGTCTGGAGAGTGATGCTCTCAGCTCTGGCCTGACTCAGCTTCTACCTGAAGCCTCTCCAGGCCCCTCCTGGAGGCTGTTTGAGGGAGGTGTGTGGAGGTACCCTGGTGCTTCAGTCTGCCGAGCTGACCCAGAGGCTCAGTAGTCACAGCAGGAAGCCATGCGGCGGGCAGGTCTGCGTCACAGGCAGCTTGAACCAGTTCTGTGTGGAGGGACTTGAAGGACCACAGGTGCCCGAGGGGCAGAGCCACTCAAGTCTGTGGGAGCCTGCACACCTGCCACCGTGTGCCCCAGACGCTAGACACAGAATTAGAGTTTGGCGTTGGCCTTTCTGACTGGGGGACTTGTATGGTCTTTCCCTTCCCATGCCTCCCTTTCGGAAAGGAGTGTCATTGGATACCGGAAGTATGTAATTTAATTTTTTTATTTTTAGCTTTTTTGATTAATATTATTGTTTGGGAAGGGATGCACATCACAGTGTGTGTGGTGGTCAGGTGACTTTGTGGAGTTGGTTTTCTCCTTCAAATTTTACATGGGTTTTGGGGAATCAAACTCACCTTTACCTGCTGAGCCATCTTGCTGGCACATAACTTTTTTTAAAAATTAGATATATTAATTTAATTTTATGTGCATGAGTGGTTTGCCTACAGGCATATATGTATACCACATGTGTGTCTGGTGCCCACAGAGGTCAGAAGAGAGCATCAGATTCACTGGAACGTAAATGGAGTTATGGATGGTTGTGAACCACCATGTGGATGCTGGGAACCAAGCCCGGGTTTTTTGCAAGAACAAGTGCTCTTAACCACTGAGCTATTTTTCCAGCACCTATAACTTGCTTCTTGATTTTGCAGGGGCTCATGGCTAAGTGTGCGTCTCAGAAGTGGTTTTAGACTTGGTGGCCTCGCTGCCTCAGCCTCCCAGATGCTGGGAGCATATTGATCTGTGTGCATCAACAAGTCTGTGGTCTTTTGAACGGTGTTGGGTCTGTGACAGCTCTGAGGTGGTAGACACTGGACTGGGTGCATTTTGCATTCTGAGATGCCCATAGGCCAGGGGTGGAATGTTTGCCTGTGAGTGTGGAATGTCCCTCATGGGATCATATGTTGGTCTGCAGCTAGTGGCACTTGGGTGACTGAACTGGTGGCAGAATTCCAGGCACCTGCTGGCAATCTCTAGACATGCTGCTCCTCTCAGAAACAGGCCAGCCTCATTTTCCATCCATCACTCAAGGGCCCAAGATTCAGCAGGTCACCTCCACCCCGGAACCTCTCCCTGACTCCCCTGACACCCTGGGATGAGCACTGTCCTGCTCTGGCCCTGGTGACCTCTTGACCTCTTGAGCTCAGTATACCTTTCTCAGGGGGCTCTAGCCATTGCCAATGACTGAGCACAGCAGAGCCCAGGGTTCCCTCCCCCCAATATTCCCTTGATGCTCTGGGGCTATAACACATAGCGTCCATAGAGGGGTGATCACCTACTGTCCAGGGAAGCAGCTCCTCTGGGACTTTGCTGCCATCTTCAAATCCTTACCAGTCAGCAGACCCGAAGTCCTGATTCCCTTGAAGGTGACCACAGGGATTTCTGTATTGTGACAGAGAAGTTTCTAGACGATGTCTCTGGAGACCACCTCTGGTTGCTGCTCTAGTAGGCCTGAGCAGCCTACAAAGCTTGGGTACTTACTGTGTGTGTTTGCCCGGGGGCTGGGGCTTTGGGGGCCACGCTAGTTTCTACCCTGAAGACATTCCTGTCAGGACAGGGACACAGGCAGAAATGTGCGGCCTGCTGCCGGAGTGGTGAGTGTGCAGACAAGTTCAGGTGCCTCCAAGAAGAAGTGACTTCTTGAGGTCTCAAGGTTGGGGATAGGCAGGTGAGGAGGACAGAGGCTGGCTGGGAGGGCCCCGTATGAGGCTCCGAGCACAGATTCCTTCTTGCTCTCTCGGGGACCAATTGTCAGCCACCATCACCAAATACTGGGGACAGCCTAACGCTGTGGTTAGTGGCACAGGGGCTTTACACCACATGTCCTGGGTTCGAGTCTTGCTTTGCTCATTCCTTGCTATGAGAAAATATATGTTACCACACCACCCCCTCATGCCTCAGTCTCCACAAGTACAAAACGGAAGATGTCTAAGACTGTCCATGGAACTGTCAGGAGGCTTCAGTGGGACTGTTCACAGGCAGGAAGTTTGGGGTTTTTTTTTTGTTTTGTTTTTTGTTTTGTTTTGTTTTGTTTTGTGGTGCTGTAGATGGAACCCAAGGCCTCATGTACACTAGGCAACTGGTCTACCGCGGAGCTTTACCCACAGCCCCTCAGTGGGATTATTCACATGAAGCTTTTTTTTTTTTTTTACAGAGTAAACATGCATTAAATCTCATTTATCTCTCTAATCCTGAAAGCTTTTATTGAGCACCATCTGTGTGTCAGGTGCTAGCAGATGACCCACACACCCGAACCCAATGCCATGTCACTGGAGAGAAGACAGGGGGTCAGGGGACTAAGCAGGAAAGTGGAGACTGACTGAAGTCCTGGAGGAGTTGAGGGTGCCTTTATGGAGATGCTAGTGGCTGAAGTGAGGTTTGAGGATGCCTCCGCCCTAACAGCCAGTGGTCCCAGCTTGGGCAGAACATTCAGGCCCTTGAGTTCCAGGGGCCCCAAGGGACAAAGGAGCCACTCCCCAAGCCTTCCAGGAGTCCCAGCAGGGGAAGGCCCCAGCAGGCTGGGTTCTCAGGCGGCAGAGCCTCCAGCAGGGCATCAAACAACAAAAAGGCCTTTCTCACCACGGGTGAGTCACCAGCCTCGAGAGCAGCCCTTGCACTAGCTCGAGAAGACAAAACCACACATCTGAAGAAGTTTCCCACGGGCCACCACCCGCTTTAAATAGCTGCATCGAGCCTTGGAGGAGGTGGTGGGGAGGGGTGGAGAGCCAGGGCCCTAGCCAGTCCGCCAGGATCCCCACTCCAGACCGGGTCTTGACATACAAGCCCAACGGAAGCTGTGTGGATTGGAACTCAACCTCCTGGGAACCCTGCAGACATGCAGAAACCTGGATACAACAGCTGGACACACAGACGGCTGGACAGATCTCCAGCCAGCGGCGGCAGTGGGGTGACGCCGGAAAGGGGGAAGTTGACCTCTTGGTGCACCCTAAGCAGTCTTCAGGCCTTGCTGGGCCTCCTGGCTGTCACCTGACCCCCCTGGTGCTCAGCTGCCCCCCTCGCCCAGCTCATTCGTGACTGCTCCCTGGGCGGTTTCCGGAGGCAGGCTGGGAGCTGGGCTGTTGACGCACTTGCCGCCCCCCAGCAGGGCTGGGTGTGAATGGAGCCCCCCATCTCCCTTTCCCGTAAATGAGCTCACCCCAGCTGCACAGGGTTCTAAGAAGTGGGAGCTGAGTACCCAGCCCCTCATCCACAGTGCTGGGTGGAGCTTTTCTCCAGTTCCTCCCTCTACCCTGACTGGGGGCGGGGGCCACCTCAGGCTGGCAAAAGCCCTGCCCTGTGGGTGTGGACAAGTCCCTCGAGTGTTCCAGCAGCTAGGGTCGTCACATCTCTAAGACCCGGATCTATCACTCGGAGGACAAACGGACAGGCCCTCAGATACGTGCGGGAACAGCCATGTGCCCTCCCAGGTGAGGGAGGTCACCTCCCTAGGTCCACAAAACCCTTCAAGACTGTCAGCGGCTCAGCGGTTCACCAGTTCAGGCTTTGGTGACCAGCTGTGTCCAGACCCACAGCACGCCATGACTTGCCCAGTCACACAGCATGCCACTGGAGATCCAGGTAGACCACTGTGTGATTCCACATCCTGATCAGTCCACAGACGTCAAACATTCACTCAACAAACATACTGAATTCTTTGGTGGGTGACAGACTCTAGATTAATAAGATATCATCATACCTGAGAGATTAGTATATATATTATTACATATATTAATATAGAAATCATATATTTAACATATAATTTATATATTTGTATTATATTAAACTTAAACATTTATAAATTTAATATATTATTACATTATATTATAACAGATACATTTAATAATATATTATTATATTATTGTGATATTAATTATAGTATATATCAATTATATATAAAATAATTAGTTATATATTATAATGTTATATCAATATAGTATATTAAATATATAAAATTCTACATAGTAGTATATAACATATTTATGTTCATATATTAATATACTTAATACATATAATAATATTAAATATATGTATATTTCTCACCTGAAGCCAGGCTGAGGCCCAGGTTCTTGTGCTGTTTACCTATCTGGGCCTCTAGGTTTGGAAGACGAGTCTAGAGTAGGAAGGGCCCAGGGTCCTCCATCTTACACGGTTCCTCAGGTCATCTGGCAGCTCTGAGGAGTTGAGGCTGTAGAGGGCTGCTTGTCAGCAGCTCAGGGGCACCTGCTCCCTCACTGCCTCCGTCCCTCTGCAGGGCCTAGTGCAGAGAGCCTCCAGAGGTGGGACATGGCTGAGGGACGGTGGACGATATCTACACATCTCCATGTCCCACAGGATGGGAGCATCGTGGTCATCTGCTAAGCCGCCACTGAGCCCTTGTGACACTGCGGCAACTCTCTGGTGCCCAGGACATTGTGTGGCATCCCTGTGGTTCAGGCTGGTGGAGCCGGGTCTGCACAGGCTACAGGCTGTAAATGGGAAGGAAGCCTGGTTACTGCAGGGCAGAGGGGAGGCATTCAATGCTGCAGCCTCCCAGGTTCTCTCCCTCTGTGTTCCCCACTCAAGACCCTGGCTAGCTTGGGGCCCGGGAGTACTTGGTGACATCCTTCTAGATCATGTGGGAAACCACATGGAGCTCACAGGCTGGGCTGCCTGTGTGCACAGTGCATTATCCAGCTGAAAACAGGCTTTGGGGACTGGCTGACAGATCACCTGGGACTTCAGGGTGCCAAAGCCCTGGTCTGGCAGGGGCTGCGCCCTCCAGCTCTGACTGGTGGCCACAGTGACCACTGTCTTCGGAGATTTTGTGCAGCCTCCTATGCAAGGGGCAGCAGGTGCAGAGGGAGTGGCTGACAATGGGTGGGGGGGGGCTGGGCAGGGTCACAGTCAGCTAGCAGGAACATCCCAGACTCTGCCAGTCTCCAGGGGAGGCACCTCCCTGGCCTGCTTGGGGGCCACGAGGACAGTTCTATCACACAGGAGCAGAGAGCCTGTTCCAGCACCCACAAGTGAGCTGCTGTGCTCTGTCTGGCTGTGGGGTGGCAAGCAGAGTACTCTGGCCTTCACAAGCCCACTCTTCATCTGCAAGAGACACCTTGACTCAGGAGAGTCATAGTGCCGACTCCAGTGTGAGGAGGCACCGTGATTTTAACAAACACACTCTGACCTTCTTCCAAGGTTGGGAGCTTCAGGCGGGGGCCTGACATTAAGTGTGTGTGGATCAGCTGACAGGCTCAGGGTAAGCTGTCATCCTGAACTTGGACTGGGAGACCTCTGCCACTTGTGCTCAGCATGCATGTCTGCTTGTGTACATGTGTGCAGGCATACATGCATATGCACATGTGTGAGGCTGAGTGTGTAGGCATGCATGTGCAGGCATGGATATGTGCCTGCATACTGACTGCATTTCCATACTGTGCATTCTTGCTGTGGTCTGGCTGCTGTGGCTGTGTCTCTGGAGGGAGCCTCTCTGAGCCTACACTTTGTTCATGGCTCTTACAGGCACCCATCAGCCAAGTACATGGACCTAAGTGTGCATGGGCCTGTGGAGGGGGGGTTGTGTATACATGAACCTGTGTGTGCATACGCACGTGCATGTGCGTGTGCGTGTGCGTGTGTGTGTGTGTGTGTGTGTGTGTGTGTGTGTGTATACCTCTCAGGGGACAAGACTTGGGGAGAACCTTAGAAAGTCCCTTCTGGGGACATCTAGGCCCCCTCCTTCTTCCCAGGTGTGCCCTCCATTCATTCACTAAAGCAGCTTGCCTCTTCCAAAATCCCATGCCTTCCACACAGGAGCTCCTCGGGTGCCCAGGACCACGACCTGCACCCAGACTTCCCTGCCCTCTACCCCACCTTCTCAGCTTCCTCTCTCACATCATGCCTGGTGCCCCTCTTCCTCTCTGGGGCCCCTTCGCTCTGCACAGGTATCAGCAGTTGCTTTTGAGGTCTTTACCACGTCCCAGCGCTTGGTACCCCACCTGCCTTGCCAGCAGCATACTTCTAAAAAATTATTCTTATATTTCTAATTATGTGTACATGTGTATAGGTATGTGCACGTAAGTGCAAATTCCCACAGAGGACGGAAGAGTCAGATCCCCCGAGAACTGGAGTTACAGGTGGGTGTGAGCCATCTGATGTGGGTGCTGGGAACTGAACTTGGGTCCTCTGGAAGAGCAACATGTGCTCTTGACCACTGAGCCGTCTCCCCAGCCCCGTCGGCAGAACTGGGCTCCTATTCCCCTAACAGAGGGTCTTTAACTCAGCCCTGTCAGTCTAACACCTCTAAGCCCACTCGAGTTTGGCCACCAGGAAGTCCTAAGTGTCTCCATGGCCAGACAGCCTCTGCCTGGTGACCCCATAGAGAGTAGAAGCCCCTCCACATGCTCATTACATTTTGCCCGGAACTTGCTTCTGTTTGGTGAGGGTGTGTGTAGTGGGGACCATGTGGCTTTCATTTCGGTTTCACCCTGGAAAAACAGTGGTTTGGATTAAGGAAAGAAACAGTTGGTACAACGTCGTGAGAAAGATGGGGGAGGAACCTTGTAAAAGTGGGCACCAACTTTCCACTCGTGTTCCAAAGCATTTTGGATGTCTGTCACCTCCTGCCGTGGCATGGCTGCCCTCTCCTCCTGCCGTGGCATGGCTGCCCTCTCCTCCTGCCGTGGCATGGCTGCTTGCTCCTCCTGCCGTGGCATGGCTGCTTGCTCCTCCTGCTGTGGCATGGCTGCTTGCTCCTCCTGCCGTGGCATGGCTGCTTGTTCCTCCTGCCGTGGTGTGGCTGCTTGCTCCTCCTGCCGTGGCATGGCTGCCCTCTCCTCCTGCCGTGGCGTGGCTGCCCTCTCTCCTGCCGTGGCATGGCTGCTTGCTCCTCCTGCCGTGGCATGGCTGCTCTCTCCTGCAGTCAGGAGACGGAGTCTTAGAGGCCGGGCCCTGCTTCCGTGAAGCATGTGAAGGAGAAGGGCAGAGGTTCTGCAGCCTTTGTTCAGTTTGCAGGGAACCGTGGCCTCAGTTTCCCTGCTGGGAAAGGGGAAAAGATGAAGCAGTATCTTCTGTCGTCACGAGAGCAGAGCCCAGGAATCCCGTGGATGGTCCCTGAGGTTCATGCCGGGCCCTGGGCCAAGAGCATCAATACACCATGGTCCCCATACCACAGACTGACAGACCAAGGCTTGGTGTGAGAAACCACAAAAGACCCCTGGCCTGGGGGCCGTGCCATCTGGATCATCAACCCCGACTTCTGGGTCTCCGGGGGCTGTTCCTGGGGTGGGAGCATCACTCTGAGCAGTGGGCCAAGGCAGTGAAAACAGGGACCATCTGGAAGCACACAGGTGGTGCCAGGGCTCCGAAGCCACCTGTTGGGAGGTGGGACAGTCCTGCCCTGGTGAAGAAGCAAAGGGTACTAGGATTCCCAGACTGGTCCAGGTCTGGCTACAGCTGTGTCTCCTGAGGGTAAAAGGGTTAGGTGACTTTGATCTGTGGGGGGACCACCCTCTGCCTGCTTGGCCCCAGGCTATCACATCCACACCAGCCTCCACGTGACCGTCTATATCCAGAGCCAGGGCTCCGAGCAGTCACGAATCAGGTTTGGGCTGTGGTCAGGGTCAAGGTGAAGGAGTTGAATGCAATAACTCAGTTGTGGAAAACAGAACCTTCCAACCTTCCAGATCAGTGTTGTCCCTGGTGGGGTCGCCAGTGCCAGTGACAGGCGGGTGGAGGTGGAAGCCCTCTCCAGGGACAGGCTGTCTGCTTGGCTCGTGAACTCTCTTCGACACCACAGCCTGCCTCCAGTTGTGTGCAGAGGGTTGTCAGTGCCTGTCACGACTCCTGTCACCCAAAGCCCTGCACACACGGTAGGAGGTCAACTCATTGGGGCCATCTTCAGCCTGGTTGATGGGAGACTCAAAGCAAGAGCCAGCCAGTGAGTCCCTGCCGCACCATGCTGGTCATGAACAGGAGGACTATGGAAACGCTGGCTGACCTGTGCCCAGTGTCACACACACAGACAAGTGCCATTCTTGACTTTGTCTACCCTGACCTTGTGGTCCCCAAACTCTCATAGAAAACAGACGGACAAAACCAAAAAATTCCACCACCAACTGGACTGAAATGGACCCCAGAAATGATGCTTCCCTCATTTTACAGGGAGCACGGGGGTCAAGGGTCATACTGGGCAGTGTCTCCCACAGGGGTCTCTAAACTGTTAAAAAGCCAAGCATGGTGACCCCTGGCTCTCATATGAGTACTCGGGAGTGGGTAACAGAAGAATCAGGCCTCAAGGCCGGCCTCAGCTCCATAGTGAGTTTGAGGTCAGCCTGGGCTACCTGAGGCTTGTCTCCAAAGCAAACGAACAGAAAACAAGAGGATTTCAGTGACCCCTGTAGACTGTACCCCCTCCTGTGTCTTCTCAGCTAATCCAGTCAGGACATCGGGCACCGAGGCTGATGGCGATGGGAAGTTGTTACTGGGTGGGGGTTCAGGCCATGCTCACCCAACCTCACAGGGAGGAAGGATGACCCGAGCCAGCCAGGGCTGAGCAGAGGGCCCCACCGTGGCTCTCACTCCAGCTCAGGCCTGATAGCCTCTGGCCCGTGGTCACTGCAGAGTATTGGAGTCTATAAGGACCCTAGTCCCTGCACTCCGGGCCGTCTCAGGAGCCCTACGAGGAAGGAAAAGCCACAGGCCCAGGTGAGGAAGTCCTACACCTGCCACTGTTTTCCCTGGTGGATTTCCCCTCAACCACCAAATACTGAAGAGCCAGCTGGGAGGGACCAGGCTGGGACTGGGCAGCCGGGGGCTGAGGCGGTAGAGGCACAGGAGTCGGGATGGCAGCACTTTTCTGGGCCAAATGCCATTGGCTCCTTCGGTATCCACCTTGAAAAGGGTCAGAGGTCAGAGGGACACTTGCTGTATGATCTTAAACAAGTTGTTTGCCTTCTCTGAGTCGCTGACACCACACATATAAAATGAGACATGCTGGGCATGATGGTGCACACCTTTAATCCCAGCACTCAGGAGGCAGAGGGAGGTGGATCTCTGTGAGTTCGAGGCCAGACTGGTCTATAGAGTGAGTTCCGGATAGGCTCCAAAGCTACAGAGAGAAACCCTGTCTTGAAAAACCATATATATATATATGTATATTCTTTCAAATATATATATATATGAGACACTTGGCTTTAGTAGTGAGTCCATCCATGGCTACACTGGTGATCTCTCCAAATAAGTACCTTAGTATGCTACTACTTCCCTGTCCCGTGCCTCAGTTTCCCCCCCTGTGGCTTATCCCAGCCTCTCCTGCATGGGATTCTAAGAAGACGGTGGCCCGGGTTTGTGAAATTCTGACACTGGCTGAGGAAGAACCAGCTGCTGAGGAATCTGTGGGGTGTCAAAGCTGGGAAAGGACTGACCTCAGGGATGGCAGCCTAGGGCATCAGCTGGTACAGGGACGCTGCAATGGGAGTAACTTTCCCGCCAGACAGGGGAGATGCCACGGCCCCAGGCACTGTGACTCCAGGAGCCAGTAGTGCCCCAGGGCAGCAATCTCCCGATTCTGGGTGGGCATCAGACACTGGGCCCCTCAGCAGGTGACTTGGGCAGACCTGTGGGCTGTGGGGCAGGTAGCCTGAGTAGTTCCACACCCCAGCCACTGCTGTGATGCCAAGTTCTGTGCTCCCAGAATCCTTCTGACCAGGTCCAGGCCTCTCACTCTCAGGAGCTGCGGATGTTGTCTCTCCTACGCCTACCTTCCATGTCCCTGTGATGGCCACAGGCTGTAGAGGACCCAGCCTTACTCTGATGGGACTGGGAGAGGGGCACACCACAGAACCAGCTGACTGGGGCGCCCAGCTTTCTCCATCAAATGCCTGGAAGAAGACACTGCCTCTGTGAGCCTCAGTTTCCTGCTTCCCAAGCCCTAGTTCCCAAGGCAACAGAAGGACTGTTGAACCTGTTGTCCAGGTTCAAATCCCAGCTCTGCCGTTCATGAGCCGTACAACCTCCAGCAATGGAGTCCTCCTTTCTGTGTGTCTCAGTTTCCCCATTTCTGGAATGTGAGTAAAAACTGAATGTCTTCCTTATGGGGCTGTTGTGATGGTTGCTATATAAAATGGCCTGGCCCCAAGTCAGCCCCGTAGAGGTATCGCTGGAATCAGACGGTCATGTGACATGTGTGGCTGGTAACATGGGTGGCAGAAGGGGACAGTAGGACATGACCTTTGCCCTTGCTGGGCCTCAGCAGTGTTTTCTAGTTTATACTTCCGCCAGGTGGAATGTGAGTGCTAATTGTCAACCTGACAGGATCTAGAAGCTCCGGAGACTTCTCCCACCATGCCTGTGGGGGATTGTCTTGATTGTGTTAATTGATGTGGGAAAACCCATCTTAATTGTGGGCGGGATCGTTCTCTGATCAGGGGATCCTGAACTGTGTGAAATAGAGAAAGTGAGCTGGGCACATGTGCTTGCATTCATTTCTGTTTCCTGGCTGTGGCTGGGATGTGATCAGCTGCCTCATGTGGTGCTAGGATTATAGGTGTGTGTGTGTGTGTGTGTGTGTGTGTGTGTGTGTGTGTGTGTGTGTGTGTGTGTGTGTATGTGTGCGCATGTGTGTGTGTATCCCATGTCCTATTCATGTGGTGCTGGGATTGAACCTGTAGCTTCATGTGTGTTAGGCAAGCACTCTACCAACATTCTTCCAGCCCAGGACATGCAATTTTAAGGGAGAAAACTTGACTGAGGCGGGTATGGTTGGATGTGTGGAAGCCTCCCCTGCTTGCAAAACGCCTTGCTTGATTTGTTAGTCTTGCATGTTACCCAGGTCACAGCATAGGGCTGCACGTGGCCAGGGAAGCGGGAAACACTTGTCCCTGTACTTGGGGTGGCCCAGGAGGCCCGATCCCCTGAGCCTGGCAGCTTAACTGTGGACCTCTCATTATGACACCCTCCTTTGGCCACTCAGCAAACACCCCTGCTGCTTCCTCAGGGTGGCCCTGCATCCTAGACTCTGTGTGCCTATATCTTGCCATGCCCAGCATTGAGTCCTGGAGACAGAATGCAGGACAAGGTAGATGTGAGCCATAACCTGGTGTACAGCAGAGAAGGCCCACACTGCCTATCCCAGCATTCCACGGGTGGCGGGAAGGTTTGTTTTGGCTCTCTGTCTCCAAGCCTTCAGTCCACTGGGGTAGGGGTGTGTAGCAGGCGGCTCACATCATGGCAGGAGCAGTGGGGAGAAGCCTGAGTGTAGGCTTTCTCTTCTCTCTCCTTTTATTCCATCAGGTCCCCAGCCTTTGGGACAATGTCCCTCCCCCTGTTCAGGGTGAACCTCCCTACAAATGTCTCAGGCAATTCTCAACCCAGTCAGGTTGACCAAGAGGAATCACACAGAGACTTTCTATGGGACAGAAATCCACATCTGAGCACACAACTTCTAGAAGCCTTTTAATGGCACACACTGAGTCAAAGGGACAGTCCCCTGGGCCAGTGCAGAAAGCAGGAACAGACCCAAGAGAACGCATGCTTATATTCATTATATGAAGTTTAATCTAATTGTCAGCTTGATGCAATCTGGAATCACCTGCATGATGAGCCTCAGGGCCTGCCTGTACTGGAATTATCTCTTGATTAGGTTAACTGAAGAAGATGCCCACTGTGGGTGGCTTCATTCCCTAGGTTGGGGTTCTGGACTGCATACCAAGGAGACAGTGAGCTGAGTACCAGCATTCATTTCTCTCTGCTTCCTGACTGTGGATGCAACGTGACCAGCTGCCCCACACTCCTGCAGCCATTTTTTGTTATTGTTATGCTCTTCCAGAAGACCCTTGGTGGCTTAAAACAATGAACAATTAATCACTGTGCTGTCACTTCTGGAGGCTGGGATTTGGGAGCAGCTCAGTCAGGCACAGCTTGGGTTCTCTGAGAGGGTATGGGCCTGCACAGGATGGTGCCCAACCATCTAAAAGCTTGGCCCCAGATGCCAGAGGCTGGCTCCCCGGGGGCCCATTGGCTTGGCTGGTGAGTCTGTATGGACTACCAGGAGCCCTAGTCACCAGGCCCCGGTGTAGATTGCTTGACTGTATACTTATAACAGGACAGACCGCTTCTCTCAGAGCAAGTGATGGGGCCGAGAAAGGGTGCGATGCAAGAGCATCCATGTCCCTAAGGATTCAGCCTCAGAAGTTAGCCCCCTCTCTCTTTTTCTTTCTGTCAGGGTCTCACTTTGTAGCCCAGGCTGGCTTAGAACCCAGGACCCTCCTGCATCAGTCTCCCGAGTGCTGGGATTACAGATACACAGAGGCTATCATTTCTGCATTATCCAGTTGGCTAAATCAGCCCTGCCCCGGGTGGGCTGGGCTTTCACAAGGGATGAATACCAGCAGGTGGGGAGAAGAGCCCTCTCAGAGCCTGGCTCCCCAAACTGGACACCTCTGTTCCTTCCAGCCAGAGGCTGAGGCTGCAGCATGCAGCACACAGGAGTGTCTTCGGGTGCCCCCTGGCCAAAGATCATTTCTAATCACCGGCTTGCAGGAATTTTACGGTCAGGGGCCTGGGTAGGTGGCTCTGCTTCCAAGTCTCCCTGAAGCACTTGGCGTGGCTTCCCCACACCAGAATCTCAGCTCAGAACCATGCTGCTCTCTGAGACAGTGAGACTGGTTAGTCTTGGTATGAGTTAGTTCATCTTCAGGCCATAATAAAGGATAGGATTTGGAGTATAATCTAGTGGACAGGGGCCAAGGCTGTAAAGAGCATAGACCAAGCAGAGCACCTGGTAGTGGTCTCCAGTGGGGAGCAGTAGGAGAGGGTTCTCCAGGAACAGCCGTGGGGTAACTCCCCAGGATCCTGAGGGGACAGTGAAGGGAGAAATTAGGAGGTTGTCCCTGCTGAGAGTTCCGGGGACCACGAACTAGGTGAGACGCTGCAGAGAGGTCAGGTGGCGTGCAGAGGGCTTAGCCCTGCTGAGACATTCCTGGGGCCTCCACCCCAAAGCTTCCAGAAGGGGCAGCTGAAAGGGAAAGTCTGGGGTCCGGGTCAGCCCTGGCTCTGTCCCCTGCTGTACCGTGCCGAGACCCCAAGCTCACCTGGCTTCTCTCACTCTCAGCCCCAGGGGACTATGCTCGGAGCCCGCTCAGGGGACATCCAGTCAGCTGGACTGAGGGTCAGCCAGGCTCTTCCCCACTTCCTTTCTTTTACCCAGACTTCCTAAAATCATAGGAGGGCCACCCAGCCAAAGGTGCTGACCTGGGGCCCCTGACCACGGCCAGCATGGGATCTGGGTGGGCAGCTTGGAGACAGGGGCACGTCCAGCAGGGACTGAAAGCCTGTGAAATGTCCCAGAGACATTCATTTGAGCAGGAAAGGGAGGAAGCCTGCCAGTTTGGGGGGTAATTATTTTGCAAAACTTTACGAAGTTTCGGAAAATCGTGTTTCCTCCTTCATTGAAACCATTGTTTTTCCAGGGAAATTGAATTAGAAGGTGGTGGCGGCTGGAGGGGGCAGGAGAGGGAAGAGTGAGCCACATGTTTTTCTAACTAACTGGGCGTCTGTCCTGTGCCAACAATTCCCAAAGCTTCTTGTGCTCTGCGTCTGGGACCACCAGGGCTGTGGCCAGGGGCAGGAGGGAAGCCCCCTGCGGCTTCAGGGACGGTGGCAAGACTGGATGTGCCTCCACCTCCTTCACTGGACTGGAGGGTGCTGAGATTCAACTGAGAAGGGGTGTCAGGCCCTGAGTGCTGGTGCATAAGCCTGGGAGGGGTTGGGCCTCAGTTTCCCTCCTTGGAGGACTGCAGTCAGCAATGGATGCCTGGAGTGGTGGGCAGATTCCAGGCAAATGGGATATGAGCTCTTCTGTGCAGGGAAGAGGGTTGTTGCCTTGATCATCACTTCCAATCAGCACCATCCTCCAGGCCTGTGCTATTCGACTGGTAGAGTCTGGCAGGGGCAAGAGCAAGGATCAGCTAGTGATGTCTGCGGTGGACACACATTTGGAAGGAATGGTAGGTACCAGACCGAGGAATTGCCATCTCTAATCTGTTCTTTCAGGAAGGGCAAAGGTCTTCCTGGGCCTCATTTAGGAGGGTGCTCCAGCCCCAGCAGAGGGGGCTCAGCTGAGTCCCCAGGAGGGCACAGGCAGGGGACTGCCTCTGGGTGCAGCAGGGTTCCTCCTGTACCCTATTCCAAGGGACTTGTGAACCTCATGCTTGAGATGGATCTCGTGTCTCAGGCAAACCCACAGAGTTTATGTTGTATAATCCTGCTGTCACCAAAGCTTGCCCAGGCCGCAGCAGCTAACCTAGTCCTCTGCAATGTGTTTAGCCCTTTAAAGGGGGCTAGCTTCCACTAAAGGTGATACCTCCTCCTCTTTCCTCGCCCCTTCTCTTCTCCCTCCATTCCTTCCTTCCCCCTTTTCTCTCCATGTCCTCCTCCTCCCCTCCTCCCTCTAGTCCTCCCCGTAATCTCTCTCCTCTTCCTCTCCCCTCCCCACCCCCTCTTGATTCCCCTTCTCCTCACCTTGCCGATGTGATGCTCTAGTCCAGGAGGCAGCGTCTTGACTCCCTGCCTCTGCTCCTGCAGTTGCCCCATCAGTAGCATCCTCCCCTCTGCTGGGTCCTGATATCCCAGGAAGCAAGAGAAGGTGGTGAGGAAGCTGAAGATTCTGGGCTCACACAGTCCAGGTCCTAGTACGGTTTCCTCTCCTTCCTGCAGCTGATTTTGGCCCCTGAGATCACAGCCACATCAGCCCCGGGCTTTGAGATGTGGCTCTCAAGCACTTAGGACAGTGTCTGGTATACAGTAAGTGCATAATTTCTATCATTATAAGATCTGTAAAAGCTTCCCAGACAGTGTGCCCGTGTAGGCTCCCTGCACATACTGGAAACTGTATGTCTGTCCTGTTCCAAGGACACGGGACAAAAGAGCCTAACACCAGGATTTTGAACAAATGAGCACCCAGCACTGCTGCCGTGGGGTCTGGTTCATTGTAGAAGCATGAATTGAGCAACTGCTGTATACCCTGGTTGGGACTGATTAGCTTCATCCATGTCCCTTCCCCGCCTCTGCGATATCTCTCAGTGAGGTGGGAGTTGCCTACCAGGCAAGGTATACAGCAGGAGCTCATCAGTTGTGCCACTAGTGAGAACGCGAGGCAGAGGAGCTGGAGCAGAAACTCAAGGAAGCCCATGGGAGGCCAGTCTCTGGACAGACTTCTCCCACAGTGGGTCCCAAACCAGCCTGGACATTCACAGATTGGAAGCCACAAGGCTGTGTCATTAATTGTCCTGGCTGCTATGGCTGCTGCCCAAGGACCCGGAAGCACCACAGCTGAAAGCCGCCATTCACTCTGCAGAGCCTCTACGGTTGGGAACCGGAGAAAGGCAAGGGCGTGGCAACACACTTCTTTCGCTTGGGGTCTCTTGTGCCATTGTGGTCAGAGCCGGCTGGGCTGTGTCCATCTGGAGACCTGAATGGGCTGCATGGCCGTGCGGGTGCCTCGTGCCAGCTGGCCGCTAGGAGCTCAGCTGGGCCAGCTGCTGGAGTGCCTACACATGTCCTCTCGGGTGGTGGCCTCATGTGGCAGCTGACTTCTCCAGTGTGAGTGTCCCACATGCACAGTTTTCAGCCATTCAGCGTTTTATGACCTACCATGGAGGTCACATCGTGTCCTCACACGACAAGGGCTACCCGGTCCCACTGGGAGGAGGTAAGGAGGCCTGCCTCTTGGTGAGGTCAGAGAATTGGAACCATCTTTAAAAACACTTCACACTAATTCTTTTATTAATTGAACTAGTTTGACTTAAAATTCTTAAGGAAACTATGCCTAGTGGCACACACTTATAATCCTAGCAACTTGGGAGACTGAGGCAGAAGAACAAAAGTTCAAGGCCAGCCTGGGCTACAGAGTGAGTACAGAGCCAGCCTTATATCTCTGTACTAAAAAGCTCCTCCTCCTCCTCTTACTTCTTTTGAGATTTATCTCATGTAGTCCAGGCTGACTTCAACCTTTCTATGGTGCTGAGGATTGCCTTGAACTCCTGATCCCACTGTTTCTACCTCCCTAATGCTGGTATTTCAGGCCCATGCCACCACACCTGACTCTGATCTTCTCTCCTGGTGCTAAGCAGTGGCAGCAAACTCGGCTTCTGGTTGGCCCCACACTCACGAGGGACGCACACCAACCGTTCAGCCTGCACTGAGGTGAGATCTGGGTGTGGCAGTGGGAATACACACCTCCGGAGGGCTGGGGGAGGGGATGGGAGCATGTCAGTTCTGAGCAGCCCCTTGTAATCAGAGGACCATTTACATAAGGGGAGCAGAACTCTCAGGCCCCTCCTGCCTCAGATGGAAAGTGACCACACCATCCACACCAACAGACCTCACAGCAGGGGTGGACTGGGAACCACGCCCCCGTGAATAGGCTTGGGTATCTTCAGGCTGCAAGCACTGTGTCAACTGAGTTAACCTTTCATCCCGCTCCTGCGTCCCTTCTAAATGCAGTAAGTGTCTGGAGTTGGTTGGAGTGGGGTGAAGGCCACCCAGAGTCCCCCACCATGTGACCATGCGTAGGCCATTCATATCCCCTAAGACAGCAGAGCACAGTGCCTGACCTCTCACCTCCACTTGAAGGTTCTTGTGGTGAGGTCAGGCTGTGTTAGTTACTATTGCTATGATGAAGTTTTTGACAAAAGCAGCTTGAGGGGCTATTTTGTCTCAGGGTACAGTCCATCACAGTGAGGAAGTGAAGGTGGCATGGCCTTGAAGCAGCTGGTCATGTTGTGTCCACAGTCAGGAAGCCATGAATCCTGGTGCTCAACTAGCTCTCTCCCTTTCACAGGGACAGGAACCCAGGCCTAGAGAATGGTGATGCCCACAGTAGGCAGGTCTTCCCATCTCACTCAGTCTGAGTAAGATAACCCCCCACAGGCATGCCCAGAAGCCCGTCTGCTGGATAATTCTAGATCACAACTTGAAAACTGAGATTTGCCATTCCAACTCCACTCCTTGTCAAGTTGACACCCAAACACATCAATTTAACCATAATTTTCCTCACATTGCCCCCAAATTCTCATGTTTATCTCAGAATGCAAAATACAGTCAAAAGTCTCTATTGCCTCTAACACTTCCAACATTTTTAAAGTCTATGTCTCGTCTGAGACCCGAAGCAATCTTTAAGTGCGAACTCATATCAGACTAATATAAATAAAACAAGAAATCACTAAGATGGAGCTGCAGCTAAGGCAGCACTGGACAAAGCCTGACATCCTGCGTTTGATCCTGGGAGCCCGCATGAAGACTGAAGGAAAGAGACATCTTTACAGGGTTGTCCTCCGATCTCCACACAGGTACAGTGGTATGCACTCCCCTGCATATCACACACACACACGCTAATAATAATAAATAACAAGGTACATATTTCTAACATAATAACGGCAGAGTAAACATTCCTAATTTCAAAAGGGAAGCATTAACCAGGCGTGGTGGCGCACGCCTTTAATTCCAGCACTCGGGAGGCAGAGGCAGGCGTCAAGGCCAGCTTGGTCTACAGAGCAAGTTCCAAGACTTTCAGAACTACGTAGTGAGACCCTGTCTCAAAAAAAAAAGGGGGGGGGAGCATTGGCGTATAGTGGGGATTTTTCAGACCAAAGCAAGACAAATCCTGTAGTTCTTTGCCTAACATCTGGGGAGTCAAGATAAATTTGGCGGGACTCCGGAGGGCTTGGGTATAATCCCATTCCTCCAGTTCTGCTGTGTGCAGAACACAGAGCCTCCCTCCTAGGCTGGCTCCTCTGCATACCTCCTACTTTTCTTGGTGGACATCTTATTTTTTTTATTTTTAATTTTTTAATTTTTTTTAATTTTTTAAATTTTTTAAAAATTTTCCAGAGCTGAGGACCGAACCGAGGGCCTTGTGCTTGCTAGGCAAGTGCTCTACCACTGAGCTAAATCCCCAACCCCAGTGGACATCTTATAGTCATGGCATCTTCAATATCCTGGGGTCTCCTTCCTGGCTCTGCCCATGGCCTCTCAGGGCCTCCTTGCAGGTACCCTGGGCCTGTCACATATTGCCTGGCCTCAGCTGCTTTCCACAATCACCTCATCTTGATTTTTTTCATGCCTCCAAAACCAGTACCACAAGGCAGACACCACCAGACTCTGTGGCCAGACAGAGATGTAGCCAGGCTCTCCCTGGACCACAGCGATATCCACTTCTGTGTGCTGACCCTGGGGGAACAATTCTCTAGGCAGATGCCTTTGAGTGACAGGGAACCCCTTGTTTAGGCTTTCTTGATTTAAACGAATTTGGATATAAACAAGATAGAGCCTCCCTTGGATGGTTTTTTTTTCCCCTGAAGATGCCTATCCTGTCCCAGTGTGGTGCCAGGGGACTTGCTCTTGAGAGCTGACGGCCTCTCTTAACAGTGACAGCTGCTTTCTCAGTACCGACAGGAATGTGTTCCTCTCTCAGATTTTCTTCTGTCAAACAAATTAGTTGATTGCTTTTCAATATGGCTTCACTCAAGTTCTCGGGACATAGGCAGAATAAAGTCAGATTCTTGGCCAAAACATCATGAGAACACCCCCTTCGCCCACTTCCTCATAGAACCCTCCTTTCCCTCTCAAACCTCAGGAGTTCATGCCTCCAGCATACAAATTTCTCCCAGCATTCCTGCCTTCTAAGCACCCATTAGAACACCCCACCAATATCTGCTTCCAGCATTTTGCTACTTTTTTAGCCCAAACTCTTCCACATTGCTACCACAACACAGTTCCAAAGGCCTAAGAACCACATGGCCGGGCTTATCGCAGGAGTGCTCAAACTTCTCAGTAACTTTTTTTTTTTCCTCAGTTACAGTTCCTGTTGCTGTGATAAAATACTCTGACAAAGTCAATTTAAAGCAAAGAGGATTTATTTTGACTCTCATTTCCAGGGAACAGTCCATCATCTCAGAGAAGCCCTGGCAGCAGGAATGTAGGGCAACTGGTCACATCCCATCCTGAGTCAAGAAAAAGAGAGCAATGGATGTTTGTATTCAGCTCCCTTTCTTTTTGAACACTCCAGAATCCCCGCCCAGGGAATAGAGCCTCCCGCATGGGCAGGTCTTCACACCTCAATTAACCTAATCACCTGGGCTCATCTCCCAGGAGCTTCTGAATCTCATCAAGTTAACAATTGAGATTCACTGTCACAGGTCATCAAGGTAAACTTCCTTTGGGTTCAAGGTTACCTTTACCAAGTCTTGTTCATGCCCAAGGGGCCAAGGGGCCACTTTATGGCCTGTCACAACCATTCTGAAGTGCCAGCTGGGTTCTGCCAGCTTCCCAAACTATCAAGTACAAACTTCATCTGCAGAAGCCAGCCAGTATACAAGAAAAGAAGACCCTGGCACCAGGGACCTCGGCCCTGATGACCGGTGGTGGGAAAGGGCACTCCACTCCCTCTTAGTGCCAGTCCTCACTGAGGCTGACTGAGTTTCCTCAGAGCCCAGGCCCTGTGAGGCATGAGACCAGAGTCTCTCTGGGCATTTCTAGCAACATTCTGAGGCTCTGAAAAATCACTCTCTTGCCATTCTTTGTACTCACATGGCCTCAGACCTAGGCTTGAGCCTGGACACCGCAGCCATAAAGTGCTGGCTGATGTGTGTGGTTGTTAACTTTGACTTTTAACTCTGCTCCTGAGGAAGACACTCTGGGAAAGCATAAATGAGGACCTCTGGGTCTCCATAAATTGCAAGGCAGTCAGAGCCCGGATCCCCATTAACTCTTGGTCATGAAGGCTCTGGTGTTCTTGTAGCTAGGGTGGCTCAGACAGGATCGGGCTGTGCCATCTCAGAGCTTTGAGAGGTAGGGGCTTGGGAGTTTCCATATAGGTTATTTTTTAATTGTCTTCCTAGGACAACATGATGGATGGCCCACCCATAGCACCTGCCTTGTTCATGGTTAGTATGCTTTGAGGAAAAGTCAGTCAGCTGGGGTGTTGCTCAGAAGCAGAGCACTTGCCTTGCATGTGAAGGACTCTGGGTTTGATTTCCAGTACTGAAGCAATAAGTCAAGCTTGTGATTATCAGAAGTAAGATTTCTTAAGTTAATTAATTCAATAATTAATTAATTGTCATAGGTCTCTTTCTATGCACAGCCTTGACTGTCCTGGAACTTCCTGTCTAGACCAGACTGAGCCTTGAACTCATAGAGGTCTGCCTGCTTCTGCCTCCCAAGTGCTGGGATTAAAGGTGTGCGCCACCACTGGGCTACTTAAGTAATCTTAAGAAATTAAATTCGTTAAGATGCCTCCAAGCCTGAAGAGCTGAGTTTGATTCTGGGATCTGTGTGGTGGAAGAGAAGAGCCAACTTCAGTGGGCTGTCCTTACTTCCTCATACCCTCCCACACTCTCACAAAGTGATAAATAAATAAATAATTTTTAAAAGAAAAAAATTAAACTTACTTCAGTGAAAAGAATGAATGCATTTGAAAAATATATTAAGAAATACATTCAAGACGAATTTAGGGTTAGAGACTCGTTGACGCTATTACTGGAATGACCAAAAATTTGGAAAGAAAACATTTTGGGGAGGCAAGTCCACCACAGAGGGCCCTATGCCCAAGATCACGGGGTGGGGCTCCATTTCTTCCTGAGTCATCAAGCCAAAGGCAGGGAGTTTAAGACAGGTCACTGGCCAGCCCTTACTTGCCAGCCAAGCTTGGGGGCCTGTCTCCAACTGTGGGCAGATCAGTGGGCGTAGAGAGCAGCTGTGTGCAGCCCCAGCTGCTGCAGAGCCCGGAGCAGCTGACCAGTGTGTAGTCTGCGGCCTCCTAACTGGCCCAGAGGACATCCTGGCCTGAGCCAGTGGCCCGTGGATGCCAGGTCCCTACTGAGGAAGAACCTGGGGGGCCCTGGAGCGTCTGGCTTTCATTTCTGTGGCTAGGAAGCCTCTGTGGAGGGAGCTTGTGGCAAGGGTGGAGAGGCCCAGGTGGGGTGGTTGAAAGGCATGTCAGCCCAACACCAGGTCAGGGCAAACTCACACAGCAAACATGAGCATGTATCTGCGTTCTCAATACGGAGGGTAGCAAGGCCAAACCTGTTGTCTGATGGCATGTTGGGCAGGGGTCCACAAGGGGCACAGAATATCTATCAAATGTAGAGGTAACATGGCTTCTTCTAGGGGCCTAGGACAAGCCCACAGAACAAGTCCTGTTCCAGGTGGTAGAAGTGTTCATATGTGTGCTGGGATGGGAGACTCTCTCAATGTTGGGGGAAAGCCTGGGGCAAGGGAGCTGGGGGTGGGAGTTGGGGGAATGGAAAGGGAGAAAACTCATTGCTTCTATAGCTTCTGGATTTTAACAAGCCACATGGCAGGGCACCCACTGAGTACAGTCTGTAAGGGGCTCTTCCTGGTGCTACTCCATCAGATTCCCAGATTCTCCACTACCCAGAAGACCCGGGAAAGCAGTTCTCTTACAATGCCTCCATGTACAGACACTGAGACTCAGAGGGCCTCAAAGCAGGTTCGGCATCAGGCAGCAAGGAAGTGGTGTACACCAGCCATGGCCAACCCCAGCCACCACTACCCTCATGAGCCACTACTCCTTCGAGCCATCAAAGGCCGTGCTTCCTATGAATGCAGCTTCCTGGGGTACGCTCCTACCCACCCGCTGTTCTAGTCAACATGTTCCCTCCCATCACTCTTAGACCTGGGTTGCTCAAGGCTTCGAGGTCTGTGTCAAAAACCATGTGAGGCGTGACAGCAAAGACGCAGCCTCCAGCATCTGTGGAGAGCTGAGCTGGCACCTGGCAGGGGTTGGATGTTTACCCAAGTGGCTGTCTGCTCTTGCCTCCTATGTGCCAGGGCAAAGCTGGATGTTGAGACACAGATGTGCACCTGCTCTGGCCCTGAACCTAAGGTGTCTCAGGCCAGCGGGGACAGGAACAGGATCCAGCTGGTTTCAGGAGACTGACTAGAACCATTACGAAGACTTGGCCTCAGGAAATCCAAAGAGGGAGAAGTCTGGCTGAGTGCATGAGTCCAGAGCAGCATCCTGGGGTGTAGGGTCTGGGGGTGGGAACTTAAAGAGGAGGGGCCGAGTGCAGAGGAGAAAATGCAGAGCCCACCAAGAAAGTTCCAGACCCACAAGAGGGAAGAACCATCAAGAGGAGTCACTGAGAGGTGAGACCCACGCTCACAGAGTTGGTCAAGTTCTGCACATATCGACTCTTGTCTAGCTCAAGACAGGCTGGGGAAGGTCACATTTGTCCCATTCTGCAGAGGAGCTGCTGAGGCTAACCATCCTGGTTGGCCTGGATTCCTCGTGTCCCAAGAAGCTCCTCCATCCCAAGCAAACTGGGAAGACTGGTCCTATGGACAGCTCAGCCTGCTGACATCCGGGACCCGAGAAGCCTCAGTGTGAGGGTTGTCATCCCCTGCGCCGTAGGTGTTCCTCAGTTCTAGGTGGCACCCAGGGAACATTATTGCACTCTTGGGATGGTGACAAGTGTCCCTCCAGATGGCAAAAGAGCCAGTGCCTTTGAGGAAACTGAGGCTGAGTGACTAAGACACGTGCCCAAGGCCACACAAGTACAAATGGCAAGCTTAGGACTGGTCTGGTCATCCACAGGACTTCCACTGAGCCATATGGCTGCTTATGGTATAACCATCAGGACGTCTGGACAGGGTCCTTGAGTTCACCTCCAATCTGCTGTGTCTCAGTCAAGACCCTCCCGACTCCACCCCGCTTCCCATCCCAAAACTGCTGGCTTAAGTCTGACAGACAACGTCTGCCTTCCCAGAGCCTGGGAGGGTCAGCCCTACTGGCATGGTGGGGAGGTGACATGTGGCCAGGCCCAGAGGCAAGGGAGCTGAGGGGAAGGGGAGCCGGGCCTCAAGGGCCCGCCCTGCTGTCTGGGCTTGGCCACGGTTGTGTCTCTGACCACAGCCATACCTCTTCCGGGCACAGTGGGCTCGGAGCTACCCACAGTAGGAGCCTTCAAAGGAATACTGAACAGGGCCGAGACAGCCGGGAGGGGCTGGGGCACACTGCCCCTAAGAAGCCTGTCTTTGTGGCCCTGGCTACCTCTTCCTCTGACGAGGTCCTTGTCCATAGTGAGAGATCAAGAATGGTTTGGGTATGAAAGGAGAGTCAAATGTGTGGCCAGTCTCCACTCCAGCTGCAAGAGACCAAGGTCCAGCCTGTGGCCTAACCATCCTCCGGCTCTGGACCTGATTCTTGTGCTCCCCGCAACCCCAGTCTCTCATCACCCTGCCAGGCCTGGCACTGTCACTGTGCCAGGAGAGCCACAGGCCCCAGAAAGCTCTCCTACCTAGGATCAGTCCCTCTGCCCAGGTACAGAGCACCTGGACCCTGGGTGGGGGTTGCTGGGGGGCCACTGGCTCCTACAGAGGGGCCTCTGAGCCCCCAGCTCCCCACTCTCCCGCCCCTCACACTGTGGTTAGCTGAGGAGGAAGCAGCAGCCGGGCTGCACACAAGGCCCAGAGTCGTGCTCACTGGGGCTCTATGGAAAGTTACAGCCGCCACCACCAAGGGCTTTGAAGACCAAACTGTTTGTGTTCCCCACAGCTATTTGTGGCCAAGGCGCCCACCACCCACCACGGCCCTGGCTCAGAGGTGGGGACTGAGCAGAAGTCAGCACTGTGGCTGTCCTCAAGACAGCCGGACCAGACCAGCTCATAACCCAACCCCATGTCTCACAACCAACCTGCCCAAGCCATCAAAGCTAGCCCAATTCTAGAAACTCAAGTGACCAACCTGTCCCACTGGTGGTACCCAACTAACCCTGCTCAGAAGAGCCCAAGGCCATCACCCCGCCAACTGACCTAGCCTGGATAATGAGTTCAACCAGTCTAACCAAGCTTAACTCAGCCAGTCAGCCCACTCATGCAGCTGAGGCCACCAACACAGCCCCAGCCAAGTCTGCCACCCAGCTCAGTCAGCAGCCGGGTGGACAGGCCTTTCCTGAAAGCCACAAACCAGGCAACCCCATCCCGAAGGAATCATCCCAACCATAGCCAGTTAAGTAATTTTATTCAGCAAGCCCTACAACTCAACTTACCCAGTTTAGGCCAACCAGATTCTCAATCTGGATAATCCACAGTTTTACCACACAAGCCATTGTACCCTACCCACATAAACACCCCACCCCAGCACACAACCACCTGACCCCAACATGACCACCCTACTTCACAACATGGCCAACCTATCCCACCCCATCATACCACACGACCGCTCAATTCCACCACCACAAACACCCCACCCTACCCCATGGCCATCCTACCCCACCAACATGAACACCCCACCCCACCACATAACAACCCAAACCCAAGATCACCTCACCCTACCCCACAATCACTTCAACGCTACTACAAGACCACCAACCCACCTTAGCCCCACCCACTGGTGAGCCCAGTGAATCCCTCTTACCCAGGTGACCAAGCTTAACCTAGCCAGAGGCTGAGCCCTTCTAAGCCAACCTCAGCCCCCAGGTACAGGGTCACCCTTCCCAATCCAGCATGTTGTCAACAAGCTAGCCAGGCCTTCCCTCCAATGGCACCGCCACCTTCTTTAGGAGTGACTGCACCCCTGAGGGAAGCCATGAGGAAGTCCCAGCCCCTAGGAGGTGATGCCAGCCTCCACAGACTCTCTGTCATAGGGCCACCTTGAGTCTAACTTAGACTAGCAGGGTAGGACAGGCAAAGTCAGGGCTGAGGGAAGTCTGGAGGGGACCCAGCTCCATGGCTGGCATGACACACATCATGAGGAACGACAGAAGGAAGGGTGGGAGGCACGCCGTGGCAAGGCTTAGAGGTGGCGATGGTGGCAGTTTGCCATGGCTGAGAGCTGGGAAGCCCAATGGGAGAGGAGGGGTGCCAGCCAGACTTTCACGACTGTGACAAGATGGCCAAGAACTGGACTTCAAGAAGGATGGTTTGTTCTGGTTTATCAGAGGTCTCAGTCCTTGGCTGGCTGGCTCCATGGCTGTTAGGCCTGTGGAGAAGCAGCGGCATTATGATGGAGAGCATGCTGAAGGAAAGTTGCTCCCCTGTTCCCACAATAGCAACCAGGAAGCGGAGAGAGGAAGGGGCAGGAGACAGATGTTCCCTGTAAAACGCTCCAGCGGCCCACTTCCTCCCACCCTTTCCCACAATGCCACCCAGGTAGAGCCTTTCACGGACTAGACCCACCCCCAGCTTCTATGATGGGTCCAAACCTTCCACACAAATGCCTCTTGAGGATGCTTCGTATCCAAACCACAGCAGGATGGATGAGCCGCCTGGGACTGGATCTGAGTCTCGGGGAAAAGGAGTGAGACACTGAGCAGGGGAGGGAGGGTCTGGGTCAGGTGGCCATGGCTGCACCAGATAGACTGCAGGAGTTTAAGCTCTGCCTGGCTCAGTGGGTCCCTTCACAGGTGGGTACCGAGGGCTAGAGATCAGGTAGGTCCAAGGCTCAGGGCCCAGCCTGGCTCTCAGCCCACTGTTTCCATACTGGGACACGCTGCAGCCCACTCCAGGGGCCCGGCTCCACTGCTGAAGCCAGAGCTTCAGAACTTCTGCTTCTGACTCCTTGGCGAGCTAAAGCCTTCTGGGGAGATGGGGCCCTGAGGCTGGGGGATGAAGGAGTCGGGAGAACTTGCAGAAATGAGAAGGAATATGTGGAAAGGGTTATAATTGATATTTGGGGATAGCAGGGCCCAGGTGGAGACCCATGCCTGCCCTTAAAGCCATCTTGCGGGATACCCAGACCTGGCAGGAGGTGACAGCCACCAGCTTCCTTAAGGGCAGAGCAAGACTGTACCAACTGATGACTGGTTTAGCCTTCCGCTTTGACTCTGAGGGAAACTGCTTCGGAGGCTTGTGCGGCAGTGACTTGAGGAGAAGGGGCCGAGGGCTGTCAGATTGGCATCATCAGGCCGCTCCTGGAGTCCAGGGTCCGGAGCCTGGAAGGTTCCAATGGCCCGCACCTTTTCCCAGCAAGCCCTGCAGCCCACCTTGCCAGCTGGCCCTTGACTGAGAACAAGATGTCTGCTCTGTCAGGAGCTGAGCTGAGAATCGAGGGCATTGCTTCCTGGCTCTGTATGTCCCACCCCAGTCTGCAGGACTCTGTCCCACCAATTTTAGATTTGGAGAAAAGCAGCTGCTTCCCACAACTGTCAGCCTGGATCAATAGAAGCCCCGCCTCCCCTCGTCAGGTCAGACAGGGTTGACAGCTGGAGCTGGCGCTCTCTACCAACCCCAGACCTTCCGATCCGGCCTGCTCTGCCACCCGCCTCCCTGGTTAGAGGAGGGAGTCCAGGAGACACACGCCCACGGGCTCTGAGAATGAGGAGGCTTTGTGGAGAGGAAGGGGGACACCAGGAGGACCCCCTGGATGGAAAGAGCATGAGACAACAGAAAGCATCTATTCAGAACTAGAGAAACTGAGGCTGGGAGAGGAGAAGCCAAGACCTACCTAGGGACACATGTGAGTGAGGTCAGAGCTGACCTGAGACAGGGTCCCATTCTCTCTCCTTAAAACCAGAATCAACCAGGAAGTGGACAAGGCTGGCCAGGATTCCCCACCCTCGACACTCTCTCTGAGGGGGATAGGAAAGCATCAGTAGGGCAGTAATGTTAGTATCACAAACGTGCCAACAACACAGCACACCAGGATTCGCTGTGTGAACCTTTTTTCTCAGTTTTCCAACCCGTAAGATGGTTCTAGAAGCAATTCTCTCAGGTAGAATGAGCACCCGACACCAGGCATGTGACAAGTGTCTGTTATTATATGGAAGGCTCCCCAAGGCAATTGTGTGTGTGTGTGTGCGTGTGTGTGTGTGTGTGTTGTGTGTGTGTGTGTGTGTGGTGTGTGTGTGTGTGTGTGTGTGTGTGTGTGTGTGTGTGTGTGTGTGTGTGTGTATGTGTGGTGGGGTGGGGGATGAATGACCAGTCCCAGAACCAGGGTCCAAAGGCAACTTCTTATTTCACGTCTGTAGTAGGTGGGAAGCAGCTATGAAGATCCTGTGCATGCCACATTGGACGTACACAAGCCCTGAACATGATAGTCAGTAAGGACCAAAGTCCTACTTTCCCTGGCCCGGGGTGGGCCACATACCCAGCTGCAAGAGCAAGTCCAATCACCGTGGCCAGGGCTCAGGAAGTCCTGAGTCACAAGCCTGGGTTAGGTGCTGTCCACATGGAAGCGTGGCTAGGTCCACCAGAGCTGGGGACAGAATGGACCTGTGGGGGTGGCACCCATCCCTGACAGGTGGCTTCTGAGCCCCTTGAGAGGTTTACTGCCATCCTCTCTAAAGACTATAGGTGATTTTTAAAGTTGGCCTGCCATGTGGGGCCTGTTCTAGCCTGAGTCATAGACGCAGAGGTGGGTGACACTAGGGGTCTGGATGATGAAGCCTCCAGGAAAAGGCATTGTGGACTGTCCCATCAGAGGCATGCCCAAAGTTAGTGACAAAACCATGTGTTCTGGTGAGCGGCAGGCAGGTGCCCTCAAATCAGTGGTAACAACGCTAACTGCTATTGATTAAGTGCCACAGGACAGGTGTGGTTCTGAGCACTTTACCCCTATGATTCCTGGGTCAGAGTCTCTGATTTACAGATTGGGAAACTGAGGCACAAATAGCTTAGATAAGTTGCTGAAGGCCCCCTCAGCTAATATTTGAAAATGTCCTTTCAGAGAGCCTCCGTGAGTCACCGGCATTCATCTACCCGAATAGACGTCAGCTAGTATTCATACCAGACTGGTCACCGATGTCACCTCACCACTTCCCACCTGCCGGACTTCCTGTGGGGTGTGCCACTGACATGCAGTTCCACAGGCGAGACCCTGAAGTCTTCTTTGTCATCCCCACTTCCGAGACAAGGAAACTGAGGCTCCCAGTGACGGGGCCGGGGATTCTCAGGTCACCCACCGTGGAAAGAGGCCACACAGGCCAGGACTGAGTAGGGTCAGGGTGGCCTGTGTGGCGAATGTCTCAATAAATGGGGCGCAACTGCGGTGTGCGTGGGGAACATTCTGTGCCCAGGCAGAAAACCTGTCCCCAGGGAGGCAGGAGCTGCCCGAGGCTCTATTCCAGGTGACTGTGGCCTCGGTTCTTCCAGGACCACAGCCTGGCCCTTGTTTTGCTCAGCAAGCCACACGTCATCTCACACAGGAAGCTTCACCCTGGCCGGCTCACGTCCTGTTCTCTAGAAGGGTGAGGAGGGAAAAAAAAAAAAAAAAAAAAAAAAACCCTGTAGAGTCAGTGTGAGTTGTTTTTCAGCCAGCTGTCTCTGAAAAGTTCCCTAAGACAAGACGGAGGGAGTACTCTAGAGAGAGGCCTTCAGGGAGAAGCTGGAGGGGACATGAAGCACAGCCCTGGGGACACAGAGAAGGCCAAGGGGCCTGGCCCCACAGAGATGTGGATCCACAGCGCAGAGCCGGGCAACATCCACCTGCCCCTCGCTTCCCCAGGCTGTGCTGGGGGCAGACAAGCATTCCCAGGAGCTCCGGGTCCCCATGCTCGTGACTATCGTTGCTGTACAGCGTGCTGAAGTGTTGAGACCTATTTGTGGTAGTTTGTAGATAGCTTTGGTGGGGATATTTACACCACAGAAATTGGCAGACATTTGCAAATCAGGTCTCTCTCTCTCTCTCTCTCTCTCTCTCTCTCTCTCTCTCTCTCTCTCTCTCTCTCTCTGCCATTTCTCCTAACTGCTGTGTGACCTTGCTCCTGTTACTTCACCTCTCTGAGCCTGTTTTCTCACCTATGCTAAAGATTAGACAACTACTTATCCAGCTTTTGGAAAAATAAACTCAGAGTGTGTCTGAGGCACCTGTACACACAGGCACCCCACAAATGTTCCCTCCTTCCCTAGAGAACCCCGAATTCTGTCTACTTCAGTCTGGTGTTGCCCCCAGAGAAGAGCCGATCTGAGCCTTGTCCTTGTGCCCTAACTGGGGTTTCAGGTGGGGAGGCCACAGGTGTGCTTCAGAGGCCTTTACCCTTTCACTCACGGCTCCTAAGCCTCTGAGGATCTCGAGCCAAAGAAAGGATGGGGACCAGGGAGGGAAGGTAGGGGGAGCTGGGTGTTTCCTGGAATCGAAGAAACAGAGGGTGAGGCAGGTGTGAAAACATAAATCTCATCTGGCATCAATGTGAGACTTGGGAGAGGCTTCCGGGGTGGGTAGCACACAAACTGGGTAAACTGGGGGAGCAGCGTTGTCCCCTAGAGTAAGGACACACAGTTACTAAGAGACACGGCTAGAAGTGGGTCCCAGGCAGTGGGATGCAGAGAGTGTGTTCCCTGATCCGCAGTGTCGGCCAATTTCCATGGTGTAAATGTCTTCTCCCTCCCTCCCTGTCTTTTGTGATGTCTTCATTCATCATCTATTCATTCTCCGGGATCTCCCACCATCTGTGTAGACTGAAGGATGAGAACCCAGAAAAGCAACAGGTACCTCACTCTCTAGCTCACAGGTGGGAGGCTATACCCACAGAAACCTGGTCCATGCAGTGTGGTCCCCTTGCCACAGGATGGTGGGAGGGAGGGCTTCCAGGAAGAGCTGGTAGAAACGAAAGCCCGGGGGCCTGGAGTGAGTGGGCAGAGCTGAGAGAGGGCCAGCAGAGCGGCATGGGGGCTGGAGGTTAGGCTGGAAAGCAAAAATCTCCAGTGCTCGGGGTGGGACTGGACTGCTCTACCCGGCAAGGTGGTTTCAGGTAGACAGAAAGTTGGGGGGGGGGGTCCCTAGTTGTCCTCAGCAGAACCAGCCGGGTCCTTTCTGCAGGGCACCTCAGCGTGTGGACACCCTCAGCCTCTATCTGATTTTGAAAATAACATCAAGAGTTTCTAGTGGGAATTACCAGCCTCTCAGACCCCTCCATGTGGCTTTGGGAACACAGATTCCTCTCAGGCTCTGCGGGTGGACTCATAACTCAGCTGAGCTGTGGGCCGTCACTGAGACTGTAGAGGGAGAGCTGGGCCTGGGATCTCTGTCATGTCCTTCCACTTGCAAAAAAAAGCCAGCAGGATAAAAGCTAAGGTCATGGGCACCTCGGCCTCGAGCCAGAGAAGCCTGCTGAGAAAATGGGGAAAGCAGATGAGCTCAGCACCGAATGACAGGCCGGTGGCTCTCTGATGACGTCACTGGAACCCCTCGTCCATACCCGAGGCAGACCCTACTTGTAGACGTAGTATCTCTTCAGACTGATACAGCACTTACTGCCTACTTGTTTTACTTCCGTTGGTTTAAGGCACTTTGGGAGACGGCTCACCAGTCATTTATCACTTACCCTGACGGAACAGCACCCCAATACTTCACCAATGTCCTTTGTTTTTCACTCAGACCTGGACTCAGAGAAGCCACCTGGCCTTTCTGAGGCTCAGTTTCCCCATGGCTGTGCCAACTTCATCCATGGCACCCCCGACCCAGAGCTGCCATCGACTGACCCCAGCATCTCTAGCTTGGATACTGTCGAGTCCCCTTAGGATCTCCATTTTCACACTTGCCGCGAATAGTCCTTGACAGTATCCGGGGTTGGTCATGAGTCAGATCATGACGCTCTGCTGCTAAAGTCCTCCAGTGGCTCTCAGCGTCCAGTGAAGAGGAGGCAAAATTCATCACGGGCTTCGGGTCCCACACAGTCTGGCCTGTTTCTTGCCTCTTCCCTGCTACCTCACTTGCTGATGTCAGGTGTGCTGGCCTTCTTACTGATCCTGGAATGTGCCAAGGCCGCTCCTACCACAGGGCCTTTGCATGTGCTCTTCCTGTGACCAAAAAAAAAAATGCATTGGTTCATGGGCATTCATTTCGTTCAGCTCAAATGTCCCCTTGTCCCAGAGGTCTGTCCGCATACACAAGCGACTCTCAGTCTCCTTTTAAATATTCCTTGCTATCTGACATATTTCACATTTGTTTGTGCTTTGTGGTCTGGTAGTCCTCTATCTGCCTATGGGTGCACTGCTCTGTGAAGGTGTGTGTGGTGGTGGTGGTGAGGGGGTGAGACCAGGGTCTTTCTGGTCTGTTCGGCTGCATCCCCAGCACCTAGGACAGCGCACAGGGTATCCTCAGCCCAGGGGCAACTGGGAGCAAGCCTGGCCTCAAACCCCAGCTCAGCTCAGCTTACTGACGCACTTGGGCACATTGCATAAAGTTTCTGGATCTTGGTTTCTTCCCCAGTTAATGGAGATGATGGAGAGGGACCCTGAGGCCTGGTAGTGCCCAGTGTGTGTCTGCCATGACCATTCCTGGCAGCCATTTGGGGTAGGATGCCAGTCTCATTCCCCTAAGTAAGTTACAGCTGAGCTTTGCACAGCCTGACTGTGTGATCTTGGTGGGACTTATCTTACCCCTCTGAGCCCAGGAAGGGCTATGGAGGTGTTCTGGACAGGTGATGGAGGCTGGCCTGCAGCTGTGGAGTGTCCATTACTAGAGAAACATCTGACTCACGGTCTCAGAATGTGGTAGATGCAACTGGATAAGATGTGTCAGTAGGCTGACCTTGGTCTCATTCATTCATTCAACAAACATACCTGAACGTGTACTAGGCATTTTTTTTTTGAGGTGTTAGGGATCAAAATAGGCAAAGTCCATTTTTGTAGAACTTAGCCTGGGTGTTAACAAGTGCTGGGAAAACACAAACTCAAACACGCGCGCGCGCGCGCGTGCGCGCACACACACACACACACACACACACACACACAATATTTTTTTTTTTTTTTTTTTTTTTTGGTTTTTCGAGACAGGGTTTCTCTGTGTAGCTTTGTGCCTTTCCTGGAACTCACTTGGTAATCCAGGCTGGCCTTGAACTCACAGAGATCCGCCTGGCTCTGCCTCCCGAGTGCTGGGATTAAAGGCGTGCGCCACCACCACCCGGCCACAATATTATTTTAAGGTATGTTACTTTTGTTTATGTTGAATTTGTTAAACTCTGTGAAGCTGTGTTACAGTGCCTGTGTAAAACACCTGATGGTCTAATAAAGAGCTGAATGGCCAATAGCAAGGCAGGAGAAAGGATAGGCAGAGCTGGCAGGCAGAGAGAATAAATAGGAGGAGAAATCTGGGAGGAAAGAGAAAGAATAAGAGAACAAGGAGAGGAGGATGCTAGGGGCCAGCCACCCAGCCACACAGCCAGCCACGGAGTAAGAGTGAAAGTAAGATATCCAGAAGTAAGAAAAGGAAAAAGCCCAGAGGTAAAAGGTAGATGGAATAATTTAAGGAAAGCTGGCTAGAAACAAGTCAAGCTAAGGCTGGGCATTTATAATTAAGAATAAGCCTCCATGTGTGATGTATTTGGGAGCTGGGTGGCGGGTCCCCAAAAGACAAAAGAGTAAGAACAAAAGAAAAACAGCAACAACAATAACACACACACACACGCACACGCACACGTACACGCACACACTCACACTTGACTGAGGTACAAGATGCAGTGGGATATGGCTGGGCTGAGCTGTGGTATATGGGGAGCATCAGGCAGCTGGTCCTAGGAGACCCTGGGATTCTTGGTTGCATTAACCAAGGTAGGTTTTCCCAGAAAAGGGGGAAAGTAATTTTCATCTGGGGAGTGCAGAACAACCAGTCTTCAGCAACAGGAAGATGGACTCATGACAGACCACCGTGTCTGCAGCATCCTGATGGCCCTCTGCACGTCCACCACTCACACACTTCTAGTCCACGTGCGTCTGGTGAGAATGGCATTCCTCCCCTGCTCCAAGCACATGACCCAGGCCTGACCAACCTGAGAGCCAGATCTTGAATATAGTCTGGTTTAAGAGGAGCCCAGGACCCAAGTCGAGTGGAAACAGAGCCAGCCCTGGGTGTGCAGGAACAGGACACCCTTCCCCTGGGACTAGTGAACTTCAAAAGTCAAACTTCAGTGCTAAAGGTGACGAAAGGGAGGTCTGGTCAGGGGCATCGTGGTGACGTGGTGAAGGGGGAGCAGTCAGGAATCGCTCCTGCCTCTGGAACTAGCCATGCCTGAAGCCGTCTGCTTCTGGAATTTTCTATTCTACGAGCCAGGGTGAGGGGCTTTCCGTGGCATGGAGCAGAAGAGTTCTGGGTGTTGCCGTCCGTCCTTCACTCCACTCGACAAAGCTGTCACCTACTGGGTCATGACCAGGAGAAGGCTTTTGGGAGAGCAAGGGGGTGGGGGCAACAAAGCCACTTCTGAGGGACAGCTACAGACAGCACAGCCTAGAGCCAGGGGCACACGGGCTTTGGAATCCCAGCGGCCTCCTGTGCTGTCCTGGATAGGATTGGCTTCCTGTCCCAAGACCCCATCCACTCCTTTGTGAAGTGGACGCCATGGTATCACCACCTCAGAGAGGAAGCCGTGGGGTCCCGTGAGTTGTGTGCCCGCCCAGCACTGACCCAGAAGCCCGAGGACCACAGTGCGATCAGAGCAGAGGGGAAAGAAGGGTGAGGAGAAGGGGCAGACTCAGGACTGGGGTTGGGGGCTGCAGAAGCAGGCCACAGCTCCCTGGGGGAGACTGTACCAGTGAGCAAGCCAAAAGAGGCACAGGCTGCCTGGACAGGCGATGAGCTCCCATTACAGCAGGTGTGTGCCCCTCAAGGGGAATTGGATGGAGAGCTTCAGCTGTCAATCACAATCAGGAACCAATAGACCTCCATAGGGTGGGGGTTGATGGGCAGCTAGTTCCTCAGAGACTTTGGGTTCTGTCGCCTGGTCCCTGTAGATGATATTTAATTTGCCCCACCCCCACTCCCATGAGTCCCTGGGTTCCACCCCACTGAAATGTTCTCTCTTGAGACCCACTTTTTAGCTGACTGGAGCCCTGGGATCCATGGTGACATAAGTATCTGAGTAGCATGGAGCGTGCTTGCCCCTGGCTGGTCACAGTCAGAGCAGCAGGTTCCAGGTCACCCCCCACACTAAGCGAGGTCAGTGAGGGTTACCCCTAATCTTTCACCGGAACCGGAACCATTTGAGCCCATCTGTTCCAAGGCTCGCTCAGCCAAGGCCATGAGTCAGACTCCAGGTCGCCTAATCTCCACATCATGAAGACCCCCGTTCAAGAAGTGGACACACAGCACAGTAGACCCACAGAGGAGCCTCTGAGGAACCAGCTGCCTCTGTTGCAGAGGCTGAACCCGTGAGACCCAGGGAGGTTTTGAAATTTCTGCACATGTGCCTGGGCTGTCGGCAAGCGGAAGTCACACACACCTTTAACTGATTTGGTGAGGACCATCCACACAACGGAAGCCTAGCCTATCCATCCACTCAGCCTGTGTTGATTGCTGTTTGTCTCATCTGAGAATGCCTTCCCAGCAACCTCCAGACAAGCACCCTGTGGGCCTGGGCACTCTGGCTTAGCTTGATTGACACTTCAAGTCACCCATCATAGCTGGGTATTGTCACTTAGAATAGCCAGTATGGCCCTAACTAATTAGGTCAGCTGCCTGCAGGCAGGGCATGGGCGGGTCATTTTCCTGCCTCCTCAGGCTCAGGGATTCTATCTGGAGCTGAAGCAGCAGAGAAAGCCTGCTGGATTAAGAGTCAAACTTGAGCTTAAATTTTTTTGTTATAAGAGAAGACATAGGGGCTGGCCAGAGAGCTTAGTGGGTAGGGGCGTTTGCCACCAGACCCCTAGAGCTTGGCTCCCAGGACCCATATGGTGGAAGAAGAGAGTTGACTCCTACAAGTCCTTTGACCTTCACGTGTGTGCTGTGGCTCACACACACCGAGTAAATGTAATATATACATATATACTTTTTAAGGAAATAAAGAGAAGAAAGTTAACAGAAATGGAAACCAGAGTGAACCTGTCTGCCTAGAACATCCATTGGGAAGGACAGCAGGGGCCAAGAAGACCCAAGTCTCAGCTCTGGAATGGTCCCACTGATTCTGACACTTTCTGGCTGTGTGACTAAGGGATGCCCCTTGACCTCTCTGTGCTTAAGACACTAAACATGGAGAATGGAGGTGGAGCACTGCATCAGCACGTCATTGTGGAGTCTTGACAAGCGGGGTCCACCCAAGTTAAATACAAACAGGGAAGAGCATTAAAAACCAGGAAGGCCCTGAGCACAAGGCTGGGGGTGTGGAGGTGATGCTCTGGGTCCCAGGGAGCCATGGGAGACTGTAGGCCGGGAGAGGACCAGGTGTTTTGCAAACTCCTGGGGCTTCTGATTTGAGGGCCAGACATTGCTGGGACTTGTGATCCCATCTAGTCCAGGCTCCATGAATGAGTGGGCTCTGCCCACGCCTTCCCCAGGCTTCCCAGAGGAGGCCAAGCTGAACAGTGAGAACCCTTGAGAGAGGCAGCCAGCAACCAGCCCGTCTGACACCTTAACCACATACAAGAGAGGAAGCTTATCTAGTTACCTTTGGGTGCAGGCTGCAGAGAGGCGAGGAAGGTGTCTTGATTTCTTTCTGGCTTCTGGCTGCTCTGCCTAGGAACGGCCTCTGTAGCCTTGGTGGGGCTGGGGGCATGTCACTCAACTGTCATTTTTAGGCCACCAAGAATGGCAAGGTCTCGGGGGTTGGGGGGGGGCTCTTAGCACCACTGCAGCTGCTGAATGACATGCAATGCTGGACGGATCTGTCTGCCCCCTCTGCTCCCACACAGGACACCCCCAGCATGGCTGTCTCCCTGGCCTGAGGCCTGCTGGGTCCACGTTCCCGTTATGGGTGGGACCTGGTGGCTCTGTGGTCTATCTGCTTGATAAGAAACCCACCGTTGTTGGTCTGCAAGCAGCCTTGGGGGTATAAGTGAGAGACAGGTGGGGCCCTGGGACATCTGAAGCCAAGAGATTCTGGGGCACTGGGGTTGGATGCTTGTGTTGTATGCACAAAGCTTGGGTTCAATCCCCAGAACCCTGTAAACTGTGTGGTTGGGCACACCTATAATCCTAACACTGGGGAGGTAGAGGCCATAGGATCAGGAGTTCAAGGTCATCTTTGGCTATGTAGCAAGTTTGAGGCCAGCCTATGCTATGTGAAACCCAATTAAAATAAACAAGAAGCTCCCTGCTGGTGTTAGTGTTTGATATTCAACCCCTCTCTGTCCCTCATATCAAACCTTGCCACCTGCTGGCTGAAGGTCCAAGGATTTGGGTGGCGTGGAGGGGGGGAATCTTTCTCTATTCCCTCTACATGGATCTGCTCTCCAGGAACACTGCCTCTCTGTAGCCCGCCAGGCACAGCTGCCCTCTGCCACATCCACCATGTAGTATCTTCCAGACTCCCAAATGTGGGCCTCTACTCCTGGGGATCATCTGTTCCCCAGTGTTGTTCCTGGTCCCCTGGCCACACCCCCTCAGCCCTTCCAAGTCCTCCATTCCTGGAGGGTCCCCAGTCATGAAAAGGAAGTGACTGAAGGTGCTATAAGTGGAGATGGTCTGGCTTCCATGCCCTGTCCTGTGTCCCCAAACTGTCTGCTGCCAGTCATCCGCACATCCTGGCTACTCAGACAATGGGTCCATTGGTGTCACCCTCCTCCTAGACTCTCTCCTAGGTACTGTACTCGGTCACCTTCTGAGCTCCACCAGCTGCTCCTCAAAGGCTGATGCAGCAGGCCCTCCCCTCTCACCCAGCTCGGCCCTCCCGTGCATCACAGCCGAGTCCATGCAAGTGGTGAGCACCAGCATCCTCATCTCCCAGAGGTGAACATTGCCTCTGTTCACCTGGATGCCTCACTACTCATTCCTAGATGACACAGAGAGCCTGGCCACCTCCCCGTCATCTGTCCTTCTGTCACTCCAAACCTGCCTCCCGGAAAAGTGACATCAAAGCTCATCTTCCTGCTGAGTCCTGAACCATGGCTCCCCCATCGCCCAGGACTAAGAGCAAATGTAGCACTTAGAACAGCAGCAGCACTTTCCATCTTCTGATCCAGACCCAGACGGGGGTGCCAGACAGAAGAGAGTGGCCAGCTACATCGCCTCTTCAGAGGAACAGCTGAGGCATTTTGGCACCACCCAGGAAACATTCCTATTTTCACCTGCAGAACAGGGTGTCTCTGGGCTCAGAGTGACTGTAAGCAGTGCTCCTCCCTCACAGTCCCCTAGAGATGACCTGCTGGGGAAAAATGGGGGGACTTTCTGACAGTCCACTTGGTCTTGTGCCTGCCCTGCCCTGCCCTGCCCTGGGACCACACTCCCCCAAATGTAGGAGCATTTCCAACTTCTTCAGCCCCTACAAGGACCTCTTCCTGGCCCCAGCTGGCACATGTCTCTCTCTTTTCCCAGATCTTTGCCCACACCCTCTGTCCCTCATCTGCCCTTTGCAAGCCTGCCTCCACACCTGGATCCCTGCCACTCCTGAATCTATAGATACCACATCATCCAAGGAACACTCATGACTCAAGTTGAACTGTAATCTGTGAAGTTACCTGCTGGGCTCTGGTTTCTCCTGTTATATTACTGTCTGTCCTGTTTGGGGGGTGGTGATGCGCTGTATGTTATTTCTGCAGCCCACCAGAGAGCCCAAGCCCTCACACAGCCCTGCAGCAGGAATAAAATGAACAATGAGCCTCTTTGTTGGGGTTGCAGTAAAGCAAGATGCTCATTAGATCTTCCTTCTTGGGTCCTTCAATTATATATTCGTTCAACAAACCCCTGTGCATGCCTACTTTGTACCAAGCCCTGTGCAGGGAGCTAGGGACACACTTTTGGTCCTCAGAAAACCCACAGATTGGTTGAGAAGGCCAGATACAGGAATCAGAGAAACTGAAAAATATGGAAGGGTTGAAGAGCCCAGGTAAAGAAAGTTTCTGAGAATCAGTGACCTCTCCATAGACAGGGAACAGGTGCCAGGTGGTGGCAGGCCACCCGTGGAGATGACCACAAGGGCAAGAGTCACCCTGGGTACTGCATGCTCATACTATCTGGGCCTGGAGCCAGTTGTGCCAGTAAGGGAAATCCAGGCCTTTCTGCAGGAAACAGAATTTTGTAGAAACTGAGGCAGGTGCTGACTCCACCTACATGAATGAGAGGCAAAGAATAAATTGCTCACATTGTGGGTAAGAGGTGGTGTAAGGATGGGATGTGACTCCATTATAGAGAGCATGCTTAGCCTGCTCCAGGCCCTGGGTACCATCCCCAGCGTCAAAAAGCAAGAAAGAGGCCATGTCTGAGTGATTTGGGAGGTGTCACCAGCAGGAAGCAGGGAGTAGAAGGAGAGCTGGGACCTGACTTGGGGAAGGGGGCAGGCGGGGCCACCCACAGGAGACAGTCAGTAGAGGCATTTTGGGAGCTGAGGCTTTTGCTTACCTAACAGACCTCTGAAGAGAGGATTTGTCATTTCCATACATCCTGGTTATTCCTCATTCAGCCTTTCAAGACAGAAGAATCAGAATGTCTCCAGACTCACCACCACAGTGTAGGAACAGAGAAGGCAGTGGAGAAATGCCTCAATGCATGAAGAAAACCAACTTCAATCATTATTTCTATACCCAGCTAAACTATCCAGGAAGATGGTGTAAATCTAGCTCCTTTGTACTGTTTCTAAGTAATATTCTGGAAAACACACAGACACACAGACACATAGACACACAGACACAGACACACACACACACACACATACACAGAGAGAGAGAGAGAGAGAGACAGACAGACAGACAGACACACACACACACACACACACACACACACACACACAGTCCCCTCCAGTCCACAAAATCTAGGAGCCTATAAGCCAGGCTGTCTTGCAAACTGGACTGGAGAATCTCGGGTGCTGCCCCCAGTAGTTTTTTTCTTGTTTGTCTGTTTTGTATTTTTAAGGGTCTCACTGTGTAGCCCTGGCTGGCCTGGGACTCACTATGTAGACCAGGCTAGCTTTAAACTCACTGAGATTTGCCTGCTTCTGCCTCCCAAGTGTTGAGATTAAAGGAGTGAGCCACCTCACCTGACATTGGACCCAGTAGTGAGGGAGGCTCTTGTTCTCCACCAGGTGCACCAATGCCTGGCTTCCCTGACAGTGTGGCAGCTGGAAGGGAGACAGAAGGGTACCAATGAAGGTGCATGTCACACATGGAATTCCTGCTCATCACACACGGAGACACCCCGGGCTGTCCTGAGGAGGCTGTCATGCTGTGTACTTGTTCCCCAGGAATGCCCACTGATGACACTGGGATAGGGTGGGTACATGCCCCACTCCCTCACCACCAGGGAGCAGCTCTGTGTTGGGTTCCATGAGGTCCCCACCTGGCTGAGTTCCAGGTGGCAAAGCCAGCTGCCTTCTCTGACCTGTGTCCCTCCCCATTTCACCCCTACCTCCACCCCCAACCGGCTGCTTCCTGAGACACCTCCCAGACATATTCCTTACATATCTTACTTCTGAGACTTACTTTAAGGAGAGCCAAACTAAGGCAATGGCCCTGCCCCACGTGAGTACACCCAGCAAGTCATTTGTGGGTCATAACTTTAGCTGGGTGGCCTAAGGAAAATTCTACCCCGCTCTGTGCTGGGCTCCCCTAAATGTCAGCCGTACCTGTAGCCTCACTGGCCAGGCTCTCTGGTCCCACAGTGCTGCCTTTCCCTCACACAGGCTCCAAATGTCCAAGTAAATGAGCATACACAGGGATAGGGAAGCCGCAGGCCTGGCTGGGAGAGGATCCTCTCGTGGAGTGCCGCTGGGATTCCTGAGATGCTAGCTCAGTGGCATGCGCAATGCCCCGCCATTTCCCAACCACATAATGACAGCCCCTTGCCTTTTGCCTGGGTCAGCAAATTTGCTGGCCAGCGCACCCCTGCAAACCAGGCTATTATGACTGAAGGGAAAACAGGGAGAGAGAGGAAGAAGAGTTCTCCTCAGGCCCAGACCCTCAAATGGAAAGGCAGTCGGGGCTGGGAGCTGGGAATGGAGCTTCCAGAAAAGCGTGGGTGTGTGGGGAGGGGGTGGTAAGGTTCCAATACCGACTTTACCACCTCTCAGCTGTGCAGTAGAACTGACCAGTTTCGTTATGTCTCTGAGCTTTACATCCTTCCCAGTAAAATGGGCGAGGGGGTGGTAAACCCCCCCCCATACACATTTGTTAGAATTAGCTGCAGTTAACAGCTTCCTGAAGTACCCATAGGCACAGGCATCCTAGGACACTCCCATGGATCTGAGCGTCCACCTCTTATCCAACTGTGCAGGATTAATTTGCCAGCTTCCCTGAGCCTCGTTCCTCTGCTGTCAAATAAGTCAGTTAACAGCACCATGGATTCTCTGGGCTCAAATGCTGCACTGATCCTGGACCTGTGACTTAGCTTCTGACGCTCAGTCCCCTTATCTGTGGCAGGAATACTATGAGATCTAGGGAGCTGATTTCTGTGGGGCCCTTAGAAGCTCAGCAGGCTCGTGGAAAATATGATTCAAGTGCAAGGCCATGATTCATGTTTGTTCTTACTTTAGCTTCGTGGTAAGAACACATCCCAGCCCCAAACCAAAGTTCAGGGAGAGGGAGGGAGCTATGGCCCGGAGCCTGTAGGGTAGGCCCCTCAAGAAGGTAGGCCCTTCCCTGTCACCACCCCTATGATAGGAGTGCCTTCTTTGCCCATTTCAAACCAGGCGTGGCCTCCTTAAGGGCCACCCTTCAGCAGTTGAAGGCCCCAGCAGAGTGCATTGATGCTAAAAATATTCATCGCTCTACCCAAAGACCCAGAGGAAGGCCAGGTTACAGGCAAAGAAGGGCTGGTGTCTGAGGGTTCCTTCTTCCTTCTAGAGCATCCAAGCAAGAAAAGTGCTCTGAGCTGACCTTTCAGGCCTCAGGGGAGCACAGGGGAAGGTTCTCACTGACCAGCGTCTCAGGGATGAAGCCCTGAGTCCAGGCTGGCCCCTCTAGCTCCCAGATCTTCCTAGAGCAGCCTCTGGAGTCTAGGGAAGCTTAGGGATTGTGACCACAGGGACTTAAGGAGCTGTGGGAAAGAGAAGCCTGCTGAGGTGTCTGCCCTCCCATCTCCCTACCGCTATACAGTGCATGAATATACGTGCCCATAGCTCTCTGGCCGTTCCTGAGCAGGGGGCCAGCCTGGCCCAGTACCCACCATATTCTCTTCTTCAAGTGCCTCACCTCCCCAGCCTTCAAGACCTAGCAGAGCCATTTACTGTGCCCTGGGTACAAGGACACTGACCTGACAAGCTTACTCAACAGCTGCTGCATGGGCAGCGCTGAGCTGGGGGCAGAATGTTCTTCTGACACGGTCCGGGTTCCTCCGCTTCTTTGTGGGGACTTTAGGGAAAGAAGATGATTGAGGAGTCACTTGGGGACATGGCAGGGGGTGAAGGCCGTAGACTGAGGTTGAACCCCTGTTAACTGGGTATGCACAGAGCTCTCATTGGGTATGCACAGAGCTCTCACCTCTGTAAGCTTCGGCTTATGCCCTGTATGAGGGGTGACAGCCTGGCACTGTCAGCCTTCTCTAGATGGAATGCTCTAGATGCAGGTGATGGAATGTTCATGCTGGGGGACCTGGGTCGGTAGGTGGGATACAACGTTCAGCACCCACTGTACACTTGCCTGGCTGTGGAGGACGAACGTGGCTCAGCCTGTGCCTGTCCCTGACTGTCAGGCTCCTCAGAGAACACTGATGCTACCACTGTTGGATCAGGACTTTCGGCTGAGACCTGTGACCAAAAGGTCTTCAGGGTGAGAGAGGCCTTTGGGGTCCTTGAGAAATACCCCGAAGTATATCCTCACTGCCACACTCTGAGCTGTCACAGGTGACAAACTGGCTCCCCTGGGATGGCAGTGAAGGGTCTCTCAAGGCAGGAAGGTGGGGGAGGGGCGGGCTTGGCTTTGAGGGGGCAACACAGACAGCTTTTCAGAACAACAGGAAAGAGAGGCAAAGGGTGGGGAGCAAAAACCCAGAACGCAGGTGGTGCTTGCTGGGGTGGGATCCTGCAACCTTCACCTGCAATATGGGTGACCTTTGACATTGCTCTTCACCTTTCACGCTCCCTGGAAAGCAGCAGTAAGGACAAATGACAAGAAAGTCTCTTGGCGGTGGAGGGGAGGTGTCCTCAGAGTCCCTCTCGGAGATCCTACGAGAAAAATCTCTAGATACGCACCCCACACTGCACAGGGTCCTCAACTCCCTGTCTCTCAGCCGGGCCTGGCTACCCTGGTCCCCGGGAGGACTGCACGCTGTAAGGGACCTCACCAGCCACCTCGGGAGAAGACAAGGATCTGCCCCGGACACTAGAAGCTTCGCATCTCCCTGCAGACCTCCTGGAGCAGAGCCCCCTGGCCATCTTGATATGAAACATCACTCAGCCCCTTCTTCCCTTGCACATGGCTTTCTGTGGCAAAAGAATCTGAACTCAAGTTCAAGGCTCAGCCCAAATCCGTGGCTGTCTGGCTCCAGCTGCTGCGTAAAGGACAGGAGACCAAGACATGACTTTGGTTTCTGATTCCTCTTTTTCGGCCTGAAAGTGAGGCCAGATGCTGCGGACTGGGGGGTGCAGAGCAGCCAAGAGCTCAGGGAGGGGCTGCCTTTGGGAATTGCTGCCAAAGCTCCTGAGTGACAGCATTCCCTAGTCACAGTAGCCCAGGGTCAAGGTCGTGGTCCCAGCTCTGCTCGCGCGTGGTTAAGGACCGGTTTCCTTTCCAGTCTCAGGTCCCCTGCTGCTGGGATGCACCTGTGTCCCCACCCTCACTCCCAGCCATCACCGAGTGTGAGGCGGTGTATCCGACACTGTGGTGACACAGCATCACCGGCTGAGCTGCAGGTCCCACTCCACCTGGTCCTCAGGCCAAGCATTGTCACAAGAGACATCTCCAGAGTGGCTGAGTCATGCCATCATGGCTGTCTGTGTGCCCCTCCCCATCATTTCTCCCAGTCAGCCCCGAGTCCACCAGAGAACTGCTTCCCAGAGAATGGTCTGTCATTACCGCCTCCTTTGAGTGTCGTCCTGACACCCACAGTGTCACCTGCCCGGCTCTTCTCCTGTGTATCCAGGGAACGGCCCTCTCCCGCTCCCTTCCCAGCCTCCTCTTTCCCTGGACTGGACTCTAAGGGGTGCCGTGAGCCCCGGTGGTCTGATGCCTAACACTGAACTTTGATTGTAGGAAGATCAGGCAGAAACTTTCAAAAGACTAGGTGAAGGCAAGCTGCTAAGAAAAAAAAAAAAAATGAACCTTGGCCTGGTGGCATAGGCCTGGAATCCCCGTTATTCAGGAGGCTGAAGCAGGGGAGTTATAAATTGAAGACCAGCCTGAGCCAGTGAGTGAAAATTTTGTCTCAAAAACAAAACTAGACAATGCAGACCAAAACAAAAATAAGTAAATAACCCGAGGAAATTAAAGGCTTTAAGATACTATTTTATAATTGCCTTTTATTTGTAGATAACGTTTTTATGGTTCTCTTTATTTTTATTATTGAACTCCTCCAGTCATGTTTAGCACACCGTAAGAGAAGAGCAGGCTGTGCCATGCGGGCCAGGAGAATGACCGTCAGAGGTGGCTTAGTCTGTAGCGTTTGCTTGAGAGAACCAGGGCCTGAATTCAACTCCTAGAACTCATGTTAAGAAAATAAAAAGCTGGGTGTAGGGGCACTCGTCTACAATCCCGGTGCTGGGCAGCGCAGACAGGAGGTCCCTGGGGCCCACTAGCCAGCCAGGCTAGATTACTTGATGCGCTCCCGGCCTAGAGAAAGAGCACCTGAGGTAACCTCTGTCCTCTGCATGCCCACGAGTGCACACACACATACACACACAGAGTGCACACAAGCTTATACACAGACCTACATACATACAAATACACACAATGGAAAAAAGGAAGGAAGGGAGGGAGAGAGGGAAGGAAGGAAGGAAGGAAGGAAGGAAGGAAGGAAGGAAGGAAGGAAGGAAGGAAGGAAGGAAAAGGGGCTAGGAACTCAGCTCTGACAATGAGTTGTTATTTTCACACTGACTCTTCTTACGATCTGGGGTAAGTACGATTGGCCTCGGAGTCCAGGAAAACAGGCTCAGGAGAGTGAAGCCCACACAATCTCACAGCAACTTCGAACCAAAGGCAGGCTTCAGGTATGGCTGGTTCTAGCCTCTGCATTCCCCCACCCCCACTCCCAAGGCAGCCTGCATGTGGAAATTAGAAGTCTCTCAGGGGGAAAGGAGGATGAGGACCCCGCCTGGCATTCCCCGGGTACTGCTGAGAACACCCGCTCAGTATCCAGGCTTAGGATGTGCTCCCCGCCCCTACATAAGCCTCTTGGACTTCCCTCCAGTTCCTGGGCCTAGACTCAGTTTCTAGAAAGGGAGAGCCCCCTCAGGATGAGCAAGTGACAGGAGCTTAGGGGGGCACTCGTAGGTGTGGAAAAACCAGCGAGGTGGGGTGAGAAGTTAGAAAGCGGAGGGGGAGGTGTTGCAGGATGGAAAGAGCCTCTGGCTGGGAGTGGAGCAGTGGGTCCCACTGACTCACTCAGGGTGCTTGGATGAGTCTGCCTACCTGGGGGACGGGGGATGGGACTCAGTTTCCGTTTCTAGAAAAAAAGCGGTCTTCCCACCGCATCATTTTCTGCTCTATTTCACATTGCAGCTCCAAACTGCTCCAAAGTCCCCCTAGGTAGGTGCCACCTCCACCACTGACCCCCAGCAGCCCAGGCCAGGCCAGGCCAGGCCAGGCAGCTGACACATTCACAGTGCTGGTGGGAGCGAAGTGTCCTTACACAGCTGTGCTGGTCCCCTGTCTGGCTTACTCATAATGGAGCCCTGTTGCGTCATGGAGACTCCGCCAAGGAAACCAGCGTGTGCCATGCCCTCAACCAGCAAGGTCCCTCCAACCAAGGTGTCATCCCCATTTTACAGGAGTACAAACTGAGGCCCAGGGAAGAGAAGTGGGAGGCCCCAGGGTCTAGCAGTTTCAAGACCCAGAAGTGTCTCCAGAGCCCTTCAGCCATCTCTACCAGCTGGAACTCAAATTCCCTCCAACCTTGGCAGTACTGGCCTTGCCTGTGGGGCCGAGGACTGAACCTAAGGATCTGATGGACACGTTTAGGGGCTTCTTCCTGATAGAAAATCCAGTGTAGCTGAGAGGCAAAAAAAAGTCCACAGCCTTAAATAATCCCCTCCTCCGTAATGTTAGACCTGAGTCAGGGCTGGTACTGGGGCCTAGCCCCTGCCCTGGACACTGGTGATGGCTGGCATGGTGTCCTGTCTGAAGTCTGGAGATAGCTTCAAGGACAGCTGAGGCTGTTGTGGTGTCATGAATGAGGCCTGGGTAGGAGAGCTGAGGGTGGAAGCTCTAATCCCATTCTGAAAGGCTGTGAGATCTTCGGCACGTGTATTCATGGTCCCGGGCCTCTGTGATGTGGTCTGTGAACTGCAAGGGAAGAGCTCTTGAGGCAAACAGGACAACCACGCTTCCCATGCTCCACACCTGACACATTTCTTAGAAGACTTAGAAGACGAGGACAGAGCAGGACACCGTCCCTGCCTTTAGAACCTTTCTGAGCCCTGTCACAGGAAAGGTTAAAAAGGGTGGACAGAGGGCCTGTCTGATGCAAAGGCCCTGAGGCAGGAAGCTCAGAGTCTCTCTGGCTGGAACACCTTAAGGGCATCGCAAAGGCCCCAGACCCGTGAGTTCAGGCTGCCGGCTCCAGCAGAGAGCAGGGGCGGTCCCAGCGCAGCCACGCCACAGCTTTCCCAAGCAAGCAAGGCCTTTCTTGGTGGGCAGGCCGCAGCCGCCGCCTCATGTGTTTCCCATTTGTACATAAATCCCAACTCCCATAAAACCCCCTGAAGTGCCACCCAGCCACATATGTGGACGCCTCTGCCTGGTAGTGTGGTGACGGACATGGCAGGGTGTCAGCCACAGCCCAGGGCAGTGACAGTAACAGTGAGGGGTCCTCCACCCTCTGGTGGAACCAAGCTTTGGCTCCTGGGGAAGAGCGGCCAGGCCACCACTGCCCTTCATTAGGAAAGGGCCTCCTAGGCCACAGCCTGCTGCCTACTCCGTGGCTCCCAGCTCTGTTTCCTGGGTTGTCTGATGAGGCCAGACCCACAAACAGAAACCCTTCCTTTTCTCTCTCTTTTTATTCTTTTCCTTTCAGCCTCCAAAGAAGTGAGGAGTGGGAGGGGGGCAGTAGCCACAAGATCTTCTAAGGGGCTGTGACATCACGGCCCAGGTGACAGTGGCCTAGCCAATGGGCCTAGGCCGCGAGCTGGCTTCTTGCATCCTGTGATGTGAGGTTGGGTTGACACTGGGAAGGCCTGGTCCCTCAACCACAGAACCACAAGGCCAGGCCCTCGCCGCCTCCAGGGCCCTGCGAGGAGCTGGTTGGCTCCTGGCGTCCCCACCCCCTGGCCCTCCTGGCCCCCACCACAGCCTGGGCTCCGTGGAGGGTGAGCCTCGTTCATTCATTCATTCATTCCCGCTGCTGAGCCTTGCCTCACTGCTGCAGCCCCGGGCTCCTCCGCCCTGGCTGCCCAGGGCCCCTTCCCACCATTTAATGATACTCTGCACATAGTGCTGTTGAAAATTTGTGGCTAGACATTCCTGTGGGACCGGGAAGCCAAATTCTTGGGTACAAACCGAAACTTTCTTTCCTTGGAGATTTTCTTCTCTCTCGCCCACAGATACTCTCGCGTTCTTTCCTTTTTTTTTTTCTTTCTTTTTTTTTCCTTCTTTTTCTTTTTCGTAGCAGCAGGGGGAGAAAAAAAAAGAAACCAAACCAAAAAAACAAACGAAAAAGCAACACCTCCCCCTTTTATTTTCAAAAGCAGCTTGAAAAAAATATATATAACAAAACAGCAGCCAACCAAGCGGGCCCGGACCCAACCCCCCGAGGCCGCGTCCTTGCCTCTGTCCGTGTGGGGTATGGCCTCCAACAGCATCTTCGACTCCTTCCCCAACTATACACCGACCTTCATACGAGGTGAGTACCAACGGTGGGACTCTGCTTGGCTCTCCCGGGTGGGGAGTTGTGACGGCCTCAGACCATGACCCTCCAGCCCATGGCTCTAGCCACCACAAGTTAGCTTCTGAGAAGCTAAGTGGGGAGAGGGATTGGTGGCCTCCGTGGGCTCCTGGCATGAGCATCACTGTGTGACTTTGATTCTCCGCTGGTGGAGTGTGCAACAGGGGCAATGACTCCCTATAGACCTCAAAGGCTAGACCTCAGAGGGTCCTGGGATGGAGAGAACAAGGTGAAACTGTGGCCCCCTGCTTCCTGCCTCCCCCACAGGGCACTGGGGCCTGTCTGCCCAGATCAGGGCTCAGATGGACTAAGGTCAGATGTGTCCGGGAGGGCCATGGGAGGCAAGCAGGGCCAGGGCTGTGCCTGGATCCCCAGATCTTGAGGACTGTCCTCGTCATTCTCTGTACACTCTGAACAGTGAGGACAGAGGCAGGAGAAAGGAGCCACAGGCCTCTCCGAGAATCTGCTCAGCACTGGCGGGTACTATGGGGGACCCTGTCCCTGGAAGAGGTCTAAAGGCTTTGGTCACAAACGAAGGTGTTTTGGGGGTGGCTTCTGTCTCTATTCATGGCCCAGAAGGACCCAGAGTTCTGGGGTGTGTCCCTCAGCAAGGATTGGGGCCAGGGTATCTGATATGTAGCCTCTGACTTAGGCTGAATCCCGGGAAGACAAGCCCTGCCTCTGGCCTTTGAGGTACCCTGGCTTCACACCCCTCGGCCACTTTCCTGCTTCTTAGCAGTAACCTATGGGGCTGTAGCACCTGAGACCAGGAGACTGCGGTCCCCGAACTTCAGCCCCCGGCTGTACCAACCTTGATGAGTGACTTGATACGGGTCACTTGACCTCTCTGCTCCTGATGATGTCCCTTCTAGCTTTGGCGTTCTGTAATCTGAGCTGTGCGTGGGGCAATACTTCTGGGCTGCTTAAGGGACTAGCTTCTCTGCTGAAGAGGGGCAGAATGTTCTAGAATTCTAGGGTTGGGAGACGTTGCCTTTTTTGAGTCGAGGTGGCCAAATGAGACGTAGAGGTCCGCCTGCTCAGCTCCGGCTAGCTGTGACCACAGCATTGGGTTCCAGAGGACCAGGACACCTGTGGGTCTGTGTGATAAGAATTTGCCGACGAGTACGGCGTATCTCTTTCCTGGTGACCTGGGGAGGCCGAGGCAGGTTGTGTGCGCAGATGGTGACTGACCCACGGGAGAAGGGACGCCCTCTCCAAACTGTGGCTGGTGATAAATGGTGGCCCCGGGTGCCGTCCCTCACAGCCACCGCTGTTGTCCTAGGCCACCCTTTGTAGTCTTCGGTGTTAATTAAAGGCAGCCACTGGGCAAGAAAATAAGAATTTATAAAAACCAGTTGCTGGATCTTTGTGGTCCGTATTTCTCCCTCCCTGAGCAAGATGGAGAAGTTGAGCTTAAAACAAAGAAACCTTAGAAGACAGGGCTAGCGCCGGCTGCCTTAGATGAACTCCTGACACAAAGCCCTAGATGTGGCTGTTGGAGGCGGGAGGACAGACAGCAAACTGCAGCAGCTCTGGCCCGACACATGGGGAAAGGAGAGAGGTCACTGGACCCAGCGGCTGGTCCCTGCTGACCAGGGTGGAAGGTGTCGGGGTCACTGGGCAGCTCGGAGACCCCAAGAAGAACATACCGTGCCCTTGTCTCATCTCTCTCCTTTAAACCTGCCCGCTTGGGCTCAGCTCCTTAATTCAGAGCCCTCACAGCTCCAGGCTCAAGGTCCCCTTGTAGCCACACACCATCCTGGACCCTCAGGAAGCCTGTGACTTCTCAAATCGCACTATTAAAGACATAAAACAAAATCCAAAGGACTTTGGGAGGGCCCCAGAGCAAGGGAGACAGTTTCCAAGACATAAAGGCCCGTTTGCGGACTGTGACCTCGGACCTCTCTGGAGACACTGAGTGACAGCTGCTTTCTGTGTTCGTTCAAACCCAGCGGAACTCTGGGTGACGAGTGCTGACGACAGATTGTGAAGGGTCATCTGCCACCACCTTCTTGAGATCGAAAACAATTCATGGTTTCCATTGGTGACACCATCATGGTGGAAAAAGATGCTAAATTTTGTTTCAAGGTTGCTAACAGAAGGGAAAATTCATTATTTCCAGCTGGGTTCATGGACCCCCTGGATTTCTGCTCAGGTCAAGAACCCTAGAGCCGCTGTGTTCTCACACTCTGACCCTCGAGATCCACCTGTGGGAGTCACAGATGGGAGCCCCATCTTTGTTCTCTCACAGTGTCCATTTGCCCTACCCTGCCCTCCCCAAATGCCGACCCTCCTCATTGCCTCAGCAAGACCCTCAGCCACTCTCCTAGAGCCCTTGAAAATGCCGTGTTCCAGATTCCCGTCTCAGACTGTGGAATCGGCATGCGTTGAGTCTAGGTCTGGAGAGTCATGAAAGCTGACCTGGGCGGTGTTGCAGAAGGCCCAGTCCGCTGCCTGCCTCCAATGTCCATGTGCTGTGTGACTCCAAGCAAGCCGCTTGACATTTCTGAGTGCCGTTCTTTCATTAGTAAAAGGGAATGTGTCCGTTAGCATTGAAACTCCTCAGGCTGCCTCCAATCCCTGTCTGTCCCTGCCCCCAACCCAGGGTGGGTCCTCTCTACTGTCATGACGCTCTGCCGACTCGGAGTCCCCATAGACCAGAAGAGAATAGCTCCGTCTATGTTTTTACTGGCATCTGTGTTTCCATGCCTTGCCCCTGGGCATCAGTGCTCAACAGACATCTGGGGCCTCTGGAAGCAACAGGGGACAGACAATTGGGCCTCCTCAGTCAGGGCTTGTGTAGAACCTTCCAGAAGCTGCCCAGCCCACCCTTCATGCTTTCTCAGTCCTTCACTGGCTTTTCCTGGGAGGAAAGAGGGCAAGGAAAGGACCCCACCCTGCAGCAAAGGCCAAGGAGAGGATGGAGGACCCAAGAGGGCATCTTTAGCTCTGTTGGGGGCTGGCAACATCACCCTAAGTCTACCTGAGGCCCTCCTTGGCACCAAGGAGCCTCTAACCAGCAGGTCTCCCGCCCCTCCCCCGCAGCATTCAACATTGCTCCTTCACCAGCAGAGTCTCACTCCCAAAGACAGAGGGGGAGAGGTCTTTTTGGGGGCATTTGAGGAACTGGGCTGTGCTACCTGCATGCAGATTTAGGGGTACGCTGTACAGTGATAGCTTTGACTTGCTAATTCAGCCATTCCACAAAAGCTCGCCAGGCTCCGGTTCTGGAGGTGAACTCGGATGCATGCCTGTGTGCTGCCTGTTCCTAGCTAACACAGGCAAGTCTCTTCACCTCCCTGTGCCTCAACTTCCCCTTCTGCAGGAGAACTATAGCAGCACCAGTCTCCCGGGGCTAGGGCCACTGCTCTACCCATGTCACAGGCTGGCCGCCTGCCGGGAGCTGGTTCAAGAGGGTAGGGTGAGAGTCTCCATCCTGGGAGCAAACGCTGGTAGAGTAAGAGATGGGCACAGCCTGGGCAGGGATGTGACGTGTGGCTAAGATGGGGAATGTGGGGTTGACGGTACCAAGTCTTAAAGGGTAAGGAGGTGACCAAGGAGAAGATAACAGAGTGAGGTCCGGAGATCTCAAGATCCCAAGGACGGGATTGCAGGAAGATGCCCTGGTGGTCCTGGGGACAGCCATGCACATAGGACCCCCTGCACAGGCCAGGCGTTTGACCGGTTAGCCTGTTAGCAGAGGCTGGGGTCAGCCTGCCGCTCAGACCTTACCTCCCAGACATCTGGGAGAAATGGGAACTGGACTCTCAGGCACAGGGCGTACCTGTTGATGGCAGGGGCCTGACAACATGGCTCCGGGTATGTCTAGCCTAAATCACCTGATTTGGATGTCACTGGATAGGGAGGAAGGAGAGAGAACTATGTCCTTTCCTAAGCTTCAGGTTGTGGCTAGCAACAGGGAGGCCCCCCCAGTCACAGGCTGCCGTCGAGGTTGGCCACCCTGAGTAGATGACCCCGTGGCCTCCTCCTCCACTGACCCTGGCGGGAGATGAGTGACCATCTGTCTTTCCCCGCCCATTATGGCGCCTCGTCTACCAGGGCCCTTTGATGGCGGCTCCTGAGGCCGCGCTGCAAACATCATCTCCCCAAACCACCCTGTCTGTCTCACCCCAACCCCAGGCTGGAAAGGAGTTCCTAGGAGCCCCCCACTGCCCACAGGGTCTGGGTGGGTGTGAACCGGCCCCACACAGTGGGACTGTGTGTCCAGGCCTCATCCGCACCCACTACAGCCAACCGGCGGCCCCTGGTGGCCCTGCAGGTCAGATAGTGGGCCCATTGACGGCAGCGCCTTGAGGTGGCCACATCAAAGCTGAGGCTTGCTTGGTTACCTGAAGGGGAGGGGCCTGAAAACATGACCTTCCAGAAGACTCTGGGAGACCAGAAGAGAGTAATGACTGAAAAGAAAGTCTAGCGTCGGGCAGACCTGGGCTTCTGAGAGGTGGGGAGACAGCCCTGAACTTGGGGTTCAGTATGGCATCCAGAGCACCGTGTCTTAATCCCGTCTCCTAGGGACCTGCCATGTACAGGCTCTCTTTTTTAACTTTTAAAAAATTTCCAAGTTTCCTAAATTAATTCAGTTTTTTAAATCGATGGATGTACATGTTATATGGGGAGCATTCTCCTCCTCGGCTCCCTACCCTCTTGTGACTTGTCCCTTCCCCTCCATTTAGTCCTTTGTCCCCATGACACTGTCACATCTACTTTCTTGTTATATATGCATACAAGATTTTAGGTGTCTGTATGAAATCTAGGACCCACAAATGGTAGAAAACTTCTTTCTGAAGCTGACTTAATTTACTCAATGTGATTATCTGTGGCTACTCAATTTTCCTGCATATGAAAGTCATATGACTTCATTATTTATGAATGCAAAAATTCCACCGTAGATAGATAGATAGATAGATAGATAGATAGATAGATAGATGATAGATAGATCCACCATATGCACACACATACACATTTCCTTACATAGTCCTCTGTTGTTGAGCTGGGAGCCCTTGAATGACCACCCAGGAGTAGTATAGCTGGATCATGTGGAAATTCTAGGGTTGTTTGTTTGTCGTATGAGACAGGGTCTCATTATACAGCCATGACAGACCTGGAACTCACTATGTAGACCAGGCTGGCCTCAAATTGAAGATATCTGCCTGCCTCTGCCTCCCAAGTCCTGGGAGTGAAGGTGTGAGTCACCACACCCAGCTATATCTAGGTTCCCGAGAAACCTCTAACTGACTTCCACTGTGGCAGGATTAGCTCCCACTCCCGCCGGCTGTGGAGAAGGCCCCCGTTTGCCTCGCCAGGGTCTCTTCTTGTTTTCTTGATGACCGCCACTCTGACTGGGATGAGATGGACTCCTGGTGTGGTTTTGATTCTCTCGTGTTGAGGAAGCTGGTTTTTGAAAGGCCGATTGTCCATTTGTATTTCATCTTTGGAGTACGGTTTGTTCATCTCCTTAGCCTCTTTATTGACTGGTTGTTTGAGTTCTCGTTATTGGGTTTTTTGTTTTTTTTTTTGTTGTTGTTGTTTTTTTTTTTTTTTTTTTAGTTCCTTGTATATTCCAGACACTAATCTGTCAGGTACATAGCAAGCAAGCAAAGGATTTCTGCCATTCTGTAAGCTGTTGCTTCAACTGATTTAATTCTATGAGGTCCTGTTTGTCAATTGTTGGCCTGAGCTGCCCCAATGACAGTCCAACTTGGGAAGGTCTCCCGATATCTATGTATGGAAGTGTTTCCTTTGCTTTTTCTTCCGACAATGTCAGAGTCTCAGGTCTGACGGTAAGATCTTTGACCCAAGGCTGCAGAGATGGCTCAGAGGTTAAGAGCACTGGCTGCCCTTCCAGAGGATCCAGCCTCGATTCCCAGAACCCACATGGTGACTCACAATCATCTAAAACTCCAATTCTAGGGCATCCAATGCCCTCTTCTGACCTCTACAGGCACAGCACGAATGTGGTGCACATAGGTCCCTGCAGGCAAACACTTACGCACATAAAATAAAAATAAGCAAACCCTAAAAACTAAATATCTTTGACCTATTTGGAGTTCTTTCCCTGAAGGGTGGGAGGAACACATCTTTCTTTGGTCTTCGTCCTGTGGGTACCCAGTCTTCCTGGAATTGTTTGTTGAAGATACTGTCTTTACAACAATGTGCATTTTTGACATGCTCGTCAAAAGTCAGGTGGCCGTAGCTGTGTGCGTTACATATGCTCCTCTGTTCTAACTGATTGATCTACATGTCTGGTTTCGTGCCATCTGCAGACCTGTAGCTACTACCAGTGGTTAGTGAGTCATACCGTGTGTGTGTGTGTGTGTGTGTGTGTGTGTGTGTGTGTGTGTTACTGGGGATCAGACCCAGAGCCCTGGGCATTCTAGGCAAGTGTGCTACTATTGAGCTACATTCTCAGCCCAGCCTTCACCTCCATCACCCACCCTGCCAGGGGTCATTCCGAGATCATCTGCAACAGACCGGGAACTTGGAGCTCTGAGCCCCAATTCCAGAGCCAGCTTCAGGACTTCCTGAGTCATTTCCAGAGAAGGGAGAGAGGAAAAAAGGAAAAAAGGGAAAGGAAGGCCTTCAGTGCCTGGAATCCGTATCTGGGCCCCATCACAGGCTTTGACACAGCAGCTCTGGAGAGTGTGGAGCCCTGGGCACTCCTCACGGTGGAGTGGGGAGATGAGGGCAGGACCGACTTGGTCTCACCTGCAGAAGTCAGGACGAGAACCGGGAACATCACGAGAATAACAAGTCCGTCCAGAGAAAGGTGGAGTGGACGGGAAGAGACTGCCCTTCCAATTCAGCTCCAGGAGAAACAGCTTTGTTCTGACCCAAGGAGTCACTGCCCGCTCTGCCCTTAGTTCAGGGCTCAGGCACGGTGTGAAGCTGCTTGGCAGCTGGCACTCCGGCATATTAATCTCTTGGCTCCTATGAATCGCAATTGTATGAATGGGGGCCGGGACTGGGGACGTGGCTCGATTGGTAGAGGGCTTGCTTAGTGTGTATGAGGCCCTGGGTCCGATCTCAACACAGCAGGAAGCAGAGTGTCCCTGTAATCCTTAACAGTTGGGAGATGGAGGCGGGAAGATGAGAATGAGATGTTCAAGGTCATCCTTCCTCTCTACAATGTCAAGTTTCAAAGTCAGCTTGGGATACTTAAGACTCTGTCTTTAAAAAATATTATATATATGCATATATATATATATATATATATATATAGAGAGAGAGAGAGAGAGAGAGAGAGAGAGAGAGAGAGAGAGAGTGGGGGGGAGAGAGAGAATGGGGTAACAAGAGGAATTTCAAAGAGGAAACACAGGCTCAGAGTGTATGCCACACAGGCTGGCCTCCTGTCCAAAGCCTCCAGCTTGCTGACGTTCACCAGTATACGGCTCCCTCTTTCTCAGTGTTAGAGAGAGCTGTGCAGGGAGCTCAGAAAGACTACAAGGCCCTCTGCACATGGAGCTCTGGGGAGGGGAACAGAGCACAAGGTTTAGCTGTTTATGCCTAAGCTATATCCAGGCCCTATCACTTCTTCTTCGATCTGCATCCTGGAGAGAAGCATGCCACCTCTCTGTGCTTATCTCTCCTCTGTAAAAAGGGGGAAATTAGCAGTACCCACCGGAGGCTGTTTGGATGGCCTTGGGATAGGATGAGGTTAATACCAGGCCTGACACAGTCAAGCCCTCCATCAATGTCAGAAAGTATCATGAACAGATATTCTTCCTCTTCCAGTCAGTGGAAAAGAAAAAAAGTGTGACTCCGAGCTGATAGAAAGTAGGGGCCCTGCTTCTCAAGACCCAGCTTCAAGGCCACTGCCTCGCAAGAGCCTCTTTTCCCAGGAACTGGGGTGTCCGCTGTCGTCACCCTCACTATTGAAGCATCCAAAGAGACTTCCAAGTAGTGGGTGTGGGCTCCCGAGTGACGTCCAGTGTCCCTCGCTACACAGTCCTGACGGATGGTGACTGAGGGAGGGTGATCTGGCGCTGCTGTTCTGTGCAGGTTTCCGTACCCCTTCACTTCCCCTAGGCTGGCTGGTTTTTCTCCGAACGCCAAGCCAGAGCTCTCCCAGCCTATGGGTGCTGGCAGCTCAGAGGTTTAGGTTCCTCTTTGGGGTTTTCTTTTAAGTCTGGGAAAGGCATTTTTGGCACAAGGCTCAGACTTACGTGTGGGCGGAGAGGGTAGACCCGCATACGTTACGATTTTCGAGATTGCCATGGTCAGCCCCACCCACCCAAACACCTTCCAGTGGAGAGTCCAAAGAGTC
>NC_081417.1:146093889-146163886 GCF_949786415.1 Peromyscus eremicus
TTTTTAATGCATTAGACATTGCAGAAAGGAAAAGTACCGGAGATGTTCAAAAGTGCCTCGTTGTGGGGTGGGAGCTGGCTGATACAGGGCTGAGTCAGATAATGCAGGAGGTTCAGGAGGACTCTGGATGATGTTTGTGGCTGGGGACCAACTCTTTCCTCGTCATGAGCTGCTGTGCCTGTAAGCGATAACTCCTGTCCTGTTTCCTAGAGACCAGGAAATGGTGGGGTGGCCCCGTGAGTGCTCAGCGGAGGTATCAGGTGCTGTACAGAGTGACAGAAGGCTCAAAGCCAGCAACTGGGGATGCTATATCACACAGGGCCGTGTTGCAGGCTTTCAGAGCCTTTGATATGCTGGGGAATACAGCCTTTAGAAAGTTCACCCTAGACCACCTTGGGATAGGCTGTTTCAGGGAAAGCCACAAGGTCTGCATCAGCCAGCAGTACCACCGGGCCAGGGAATGATCTAACCGTGGGAGACTTTACAGGGGTATGTTAGAGGAGAAAGTACAACAGTTCAGAAATCCACACTGTGGGCCTGAAGTTGTTAGGGTCAAAGCCTGGGCCGTGACAGCTCCAACCAACCAGGCCCAGCCAATTAAAGAGAAGGGTAAAATGGGGGGGGGCACATTAGGAAGGAGAACAAATAAAGGACTAGTGACCCCAAAGTCCATCTTCAGGTCCTGACATGAGGTTTAGGTTTAAATAGAGAACAAGAGGTGGGCAGCTCAGCAGTCCTGGTCAAGTGTCTGTCCTGCCCATCACCCACCCATCACGGTCTGGGTCCTGCCCATCACCCGCCCATCATGGTCTGGGTCCTGCCCATCACCCACCCATCACGGTCTGGGTCCTGCCCATCACCCGCCCATCACGGTCTGGGTCCTGCCCATCACCCACCCATCATGGTCTGGGTCCTGCCCATCACCCACCCATCACGGTCTGGCTTCTAGTCGCTCCCGCAAGGAGATCTGACTTTGGGAATCTTACAGTGGGAATCTTTTCTCTGGCACCAGTCTTCAGCTTTTTCCTTCTCTTAGTTTGAGACTCCTGGGGACCTTCTGGTTCCTTGGAAACCATTGTTTCTGAAAGGGACGTGGGTGTCTCTTTAGAGTACCTTCATTCCTGCCAGGGCGGTTGCAAACTGACTCTCTAGAAAATATGGTGATGATTCGACTTTTAAATAGTCACAGGATTCACGCACTGGGTGTTTTCCTGCCTTTGCTCAATGAGCCCCACAGATGCTAGTATGAAACCCATTTAACAAATGCAGAAGCTAAGGCCCAAAGAGGTTGGTGCACATGCCCGAGATTACCCACCCTGGGTTCAAACCCAGGCAGCCTGCATGGGAGCAGTCACACCTCACTGCAACAGGGCAGCTGAACAGAAATCTGGGTTTAACCCCTATGTCAAGGAACACTCTTTGGCTCCCTTCCACCACGCATCCACGAGCACAGGTCACGTGGTCCCAAACAACTCTAGAAAGGAAGAGGAATGTAGGGGTAGGGGGCAAAACCGGCTCTGTGCTTTCTTGCAGAGCTCATTAATAATGGCTCTGTTTTGGTTGTGTCCCCAGAGGGATGGGTCTGGGGGCCCAGAGGATGAGGCCGTGGAACCTGGCTGTGGATGCTCAGAAGGCACTGGGCCATCATCTCCACAAGGATAGAAATGGGAAAGAGAGAGGGGACTCAGCCAGAGCTGAAGGGCCTGAAGAATCCTTCAAAGCTCGATCAACCCCAGGTCCACACCAAGCCCCTGCCTGGGGTTACTGCCTGGGGTTCAGGCAGGAAAGAGAGAGCCAAATGTGAGGATGTGGGAACATGGGAGCCCATGGTGGGTACCCTGAGACAACCCTACAGACCAGGCATGGACATCCCAAGCTCTGAGTGTGGCCCCTGTGACCTTGCCAGCCTGACCAGGCCCAAGGCCACCCAGAGCCCCAGAGACTTGGCCTGGAGCAGTAGACCTGGGGGGCAGGAAGTACCACACCCTTCCTGCCCTGCCTGTGTGGACAATGGAGCTGGTGATAAAGACTTTTGGACTTCTGGAAGCTTCTAAGAGGCCTTGATGAACAAGAGTAGAGGGACTATAGCTCAGTCAGTGACCGGGGCTAGGGCTGAGGTCAGTGACACTAGACAAGGAACCAAGCTAAGACCAAGGTTGGGGCCTGGTTTGTGGCATCTGGGGTTTCATGTCAGGGACACGAATGTCCTGTTCATGGTACATACCACAAAGGGTGGAATCTGTGAGCACTTCGGCCAGTGGAGGACTTCAGGTAGATTCACTTTCAAGTTCACCAGCCCCAGATTCCAAATTTCATCTCAGCTCTAGCACCTCCACCCAGAGGGCAGCACCCAACCTCCTTTGACTGGGTTTTGATCTCTGCGCTAGGGGAGAACAGCACCCACCTCCAGGCTGTCAGTATCAACAGAGAGAAGGCTGGGTGCCACGGGGATCCTGCAAAGGACACAGAGGCTGGTGACTAGCTCGGTCACTGTTGCTCTGCTGAGCCCAGCCTTGTCCCTGGGATGCCCTCCTACCCCACCCCACCCCACATACACACCATGTGCACAAGTGCGCGCGCGCGCGCGCGCGCGCGCGCGCACACACACACACGCACATGCACACCCATTCTCTCCAGTGATGGGATCTCCAGCTTTGACGTTTTTACTCATTTTTCTGTATTTCCCAGTTTCTCACTGTACTCTGGTGATTTGCGTCCCAGGGTGGGTAGGATGGCAGCTCAATTAATGCTCCGTATTAACCCCATTGTTTAAACAGACAATAAATAAGAGAGGCCAAGCAAGGCAATTCCCCTGGCAAGCATCCCCCAGCTCCAGCTGCCCCAGGCCCTGACAGCACAACTCAGCCATTCCCATCCTCCCGCAGCCCCCAAGGTGCACCCCGTTCCTATGTGAAACTGGCCCTCCTTTATACGAGGTCAACACAACAACCAAAAGTTGACCCCAGAGCTACCTCATGCCGTATGCGCCTGGGCCCTGGGCCTTGGGCGTTGGACCCTGTGCCTGCTGACTGTGTGGTGTATGTGCACACAGCCTCATACAGACACACTCACTTCCTCAGTCAAGTTCACCACAATAGGAACCCCACCTGGGGGTCCAGAGAAGCTACGTGGGGGGGGGGGGGCAGCACGGGACCTGCTTTTCTAACCAGGAAATGTCTCATACTCTTAGAGGCCCCAGCTCTGTCTAAGCACTGATGTGACAGTGAAGGGGCCACTTTGAAGAGCAAGAGGGATACAAGGAGGCTGGTGACACCCTTCTGGGCTTTGAGCTCTTCAGGCCTCACACAGGGGCCCATTGGGGACCTTCCCGCCGTCACAGTCCCCTGTGCCAGAGCTGGGAAGCCTCTCAGGAGTGGTGGATCCACAGGGCTCTCGGGGTGGTGGGGAAAGACCATGCAAATGGGAAGTGTCCCCAGGGCCCTGGGCAACCCCGGAGTTCATTTTTGGCCCCTTCTTCCTGTGAGGCAGCCTAAAAAAGAACCCAGCTACCAGCAGGCATTGTGAGAGCTTCATTTTGGGGTGTCAGATACCCTCCCAGTACAGCAGGGATGAGGCCATTTGAAGGGCCTCCGTGGTACCTGAGCCCCGCTCCGCTCTGCAATGGAGACAGTGAGGTGGAAGAAGCTCCCAGGACACGAGAGGGGACTCCAGGCAGGATCTGGCTACCTACTGTCAGGCCAGAGTTTCACCTCACAAGGATAGGACTGTGGCCACCAACAGCTAGCTGCGGGTGTCACACAGCAGTAACTCTGCCACACGGGCCACAAGGCCTGGGTCCCTCGGCTCCCTGTGGCAGCAGCCTGTGGTGGAGAATCAGCAAATTCATTGTGGATGAGGCCCAGCCACAGGGTTTCTAGGACCTTCTGTCTGTCTTTTCTTCGGTAGGGCAGTAGACAACCACGCCCACCTCCTAGAACACAGATCTCCAGGATCTGGTGCCTGGTCAGTCAGCTTGTGGGTTATTCAAAGTATGAGGTGTGTTCAGCCTGAGGTCACAGCACCCTAAGACTGGGGTGACCTATGACTGTCCACTTGGAGCTGAACGACTCAGAGACTGATGACAGGCTTTGGACATGGCTTGAATGGAGCACCAGATAATGGGTGTTCTCAGCCTTGGCTGGAACCAGGAGGCCTTGGGTGTGGAAGGGCTTTCCTTGGGAAGAGAAGGGCTGTGTTCAGAGCTTCCTGCCTGGCAGGGACTTTGAGGTTCTGGCAGGGGACACTGGAGGAACAGCTGGAGGGCTAGTGAGCAGGCCACTCATTCCTGTCTCAGCCATCCCTGTCCCGGAATTTGTCCTGAGGGCAGTGGGGTCAGGGATGTGACAGACTCCATCCAAGGAGTGTCCCTCACAGTGACACCCCAGGCAGCTGGGCTGTTGGCCCGAGGGAACACGATGGTGGTCCAACCTGGAGCCCCCAGCTCAGCAGCCTCTGGTTGCTGCCATCATGGAGGGAACTCAGTGACACCAGGAACACACAGTATGGTGGGTTGTTTCAAAGAGCGTGTGCTGTGTGTTCTCGGCATTCTACAAAGATGCAAAGGAGTTGGGGGGGGGCAGGAAAAGCAACACAGAGGAAGAGTAGCGGCCAACGGGCAGACGCCAGCAACGGTTCTGGGTGGCAGGCTTGGGGTGGTTTTAATTTTCTTCTTCATAATTCTATTATTTTCCAATTTTTCCTTAATGAATAGGTATTATTTTCATACCCAGAAAAATATGTGTTTTGTCTTAAGAGACGAGGGGATGAAGGATCCTCTTCTCTCCTCTTGTGGACTCTGGACTCTAAAACTAAGGCCCAGAGTGGGAAAGGCAGGCTTCACTCATGTGCCCATTCTGCAAAGCTCCACCAGGCCAGAGAGCTGGACGTGACCCATGTCTGTCCTCAGGGCATCACAGTCCTGGGAAGGAGACAGACACCAGCAAGTCCTTATAGTACAGCAGGATAGGGAGCCAGGGGAGTGTAGGAGGAAGCTTCACAAAGTGGGGCGTGAAGATGGGGCTTTGGTGTATGATTAGGAGTTTGGCAGTCAGAAAATGAAGACACCATGGGCTAATAGACAAAGACCGCTGTGGCAAGAGGGTGAGGAGGGAGACAGAGCTGGAGCACCCTGCTCCTCTGAGCATTTGGCATTGCCCAGCTCTAGCACTCTGGCTGAGTCACCTCCTGGGCCTTGGTTTTATCCTTGGAAAAATGGGTTAATGATATCACTGGATTAGTGGAACATTAGAGAGAGCTCAGAACCGCTCTCGGCATGAGGAGGGATTGGTTTTTCTTTTGTTTCTGAGACAGGGTCTTGCTATGTAGCCCTGACTGGCCTAGAATTCATCTTCTAGACTAGGTTGGCCTCAAACTTGCAACAATCCTCCTGCCTCCATCTCCCAGGCTACTTCTTTCATCACACTTTATCCTGCCAGTGGTCTGAAGCCGAGGGGTCACTGGAGGTAGGCTGATGACTATAGCGTACATCCACTCGCTCCACCATTAGGTAGGCATGTGCTGAGTTCCCGGCCTGTAACCAGGACTTGCCTCAGATAAGGGGATGGAACAGAGGGGTACCCAGGGTAAACAAGGAAGCACGGCTGTACTGGGGCCAGGTTTATAGCTCTTCCATCTGCTCTGTCCGGGAGATTCCATTCAAGGTAAAGCTCTTGTCTCTCTGCAGCAAGCATTCTCTGGGGAAAAGCGGCCAGGGACACGAGACGCACCATTGCAGAGGTACTGATCTCTACAGAGGAGCCGGGACCCAGGGAGGTTCGCTATCTCGGTGACACAAACCGATACTACCTCTGGAGATCCCAAGTGAGGATCAGGGCAGGGTGGAGCTGCACTCTGATGCTGTGGGGCCTCCGTCTTCACTGGGTCCTGGCCTGCTCCCCGCCTCTGGTACCCATGTCCTTTACTCCTGGCCTCCATCCATTTTGCCATCCCGTGCTGATGGGTCAGGTCTTCTCACAATGCCAGCTTCTCTGCTGTCCCCACAGCCTGTCCCCTATGTCTCTCTCATCTCTCCATCATCTCCTCCCCACCCACCTGCGCAGCCCAGGGTAGTCTCCAAGCCTTTACCGTCACAGCATCCGGCCGGCTATCCCTGATCTTGGGATAAGGACATGGACATCATGTCCTGGGACTATGATTCTGCCGGCAAAAGGGGCTCAGAGAAGGAGGAAGTACCAGGCAGGGCTGAGTTGACTAATGCAGATGGACAGAGGACAGGCCGGGGCCCTGCAGCAGGGAGTAGGAGAGACCAGCATGTTGAAGACCTCTGTGGGCAGATGGGCCAATGGAGGGCCAGTGTAGAAAGAGACCAAGACAGCTATGGAAGGCTGCAAGCCACACACAGTCCCACGGAGGCCAGTCAGAAGGGGACAGATGATCAGTGACACCCCCGCCCCTCCTCGTCCTCCACTGCCCCCACCCCTGTCCCCAGTACCACCCCCGTTCTCCCCAGTCGCCATCCACTCTGAGTACTCACTTCACAAGTTAATAGAAAGCTGTAGTATCAGCCAACCAGCACTCGGGAGGCAGAGCCAGGCGGATCTCTGTGAGTTCAAGGCCAGCCTGGGCTACAGAGCGAGTTCCAGGACAGGCACCAAAACTACAGTGAGAAACCCTGTCTCGGGGGGGAAGAAAGAAAGAAAGAAAGAAAGAAAGAAAGAAAGAAAGAAAGAAAGGAAGGAAGGAAGGAAGGAAGGAAGCTGTAGTATCTACCACAATGACAGGTAGGGAACAGCGTATTTAAAAGAAGGCCCCAGCCATAGCACCAGGGGACCAGCAGTGTTTACTGACATCAAGGGCCAGACTTCTTAAAGCTAGTCCCAGATTAGAGAGGGTTCTCTGAAGCATGAGGAATTGACTTACAAGTTTTTAAAAAACAAACAAACAAACAAAAACAACAACAACAAAGCTGGGGTGGGCAAGATGGCTCAGTGGGTAAAGGTGCTTGCTGCCAAGCCTGATGACTGAGTTCGATCCCAGAGACCTATATAATGGAGGGAGAGAACCAGCTCCCACACATTGTCCTCTGACTTCCATACGTGCCAGACAGAGCATGCACACTAATAAATAAATGCAATACAATTTTGTTTTAATTAGAAGGAAACTGCCCACTCAGGTTAGTAGCATGTCGTAGCCCTCCGCGGTCTCCCATCTGGCCACTCAGCATCCTGTTGCTTCAGCACACCCTCTCCCTTCTCCGGACCTGTGCCTCTAGCACGATGGACATGGGGATATTCTGTCCAAACCCAGTGTGGACCAATTGCGAGTCTCACATCTGAAACCTGATCCTGGGGATCTTGGGGTTTTGTATTTTTTGAGGGAAGGCCTCAGGTAGCAAAGAATGGCCTCGAACATCTGATCTTCCAGGTCCACCTCCCCTGTGCTGAGATTATAAACCTGCACCACCATCTCTAATTTTTTGGGGTGCTTCGGAGAGTTGAGTTCAGGACTTCCTGGTGCTGGGCAATGTTCTCACCAACTGAGCTACATCCGCAGTCCAGATCTAGGACAAAGAACCTCTGATTTGGGCAGATCCCTTAACTCTGAGGAGCAGCAGGGTCCCCATGTGTAAGTGAGGGGTGGGGGGTCCCAAACCTATGTGGCACACAGAGAATAGGAGGACAGTAAGGGAACACAATATCCCACAGCCTTCCGGTACCCGGAAGCCCCTTCTCCTGACCCTCTCAGGGTGTGGCTGGCTGGCTGTGGGTCTCCAGCCTCCAGACCCCCCTCCCCACTGCCAGCGTAACCCCCGACTCCCCGGCCTCCCCCACGTGCTGGGTGGCAAGGCTCTGCCACAACCACATGAAAAGCCATTTCCCCGGGGTGTCCCCACACCTGGGAAAGCCGGCAGAGCGCCCAGCGCGGCCCCGCCCCGCGGCTGGAACACCGGGCGAGATCAATGCGGCCGGCGGGGCGTCGCCACCTTGTTCCAATCAGGGCCGGGCGCCTTCCGCTGGGGACCATGCCCAGCGCCAGCCCTGGTGCTCCCAGGCGCAGCCTATGGCCTGCAGGAGAGCCGCAGACACCGGGCTTGGGCTGAATCGCTACCCCTCTTCAGCCTCAGTTTCCTCGCTGAATCTGCCGCCTCTGGTTCGTTCTCAGGGCTAATGTGGGGAAACAGAAGAAAGACAGAGGATGTGCAGACAGGGTGACAGGAGCCCGTGGGGAAGGAAGCCCGTGTTCCGGGTGAGCCCTGCTACCAGCTGCTGGCTCTTTAATCCTCCCCAGCCCTCAGGTCACCTCCTCCAGGAGGCCCTGGCTGCTCTAAGGCATCAGTGGCCATCCCTCAGCACCAATCTCTCTTCCCATCTGTTTCAGCAAAGTCTTCTGTCTTCCCTACCAGCTGCCAGGCTCCTTGCCGCATCCCCAGCACCCGTAGCATTTTGCGTGTGCCTGATGTAAGAGGACGTGGAATTTGGTACCTCCCACCTCATCTCTGTTTTTCTTTATCTCTACAACTCTCAAGCCCAGGACTGTAAACCTGGCCCTGGGGACCAGGTTGGGGTGAGGACAGAGCAGGTCTTTAAGTTGAAGGCTCTGACTGAGCTTCTGAGATGGGCTGGGAGAGAGACCCTGGGCCTGAGGACATTTGTGAGCATGTGAAAGAGGGGTATGCCACACTCTCAACAGTAAGAAACTCCCCAACAAATAACAAAGAGCACCCCTGTCTGAGCCTCTGGCCAGGATAGTGGGGCAGGGTTTATGAACCCACTCCAGCCCAGGGTCAGCTGCCGACATCCTCAACATCTCCCTCCCCAAGGACCACAGTCAGGCTGAGAAGGAAGGACAGCCAGCCGCTCAGTGTGCAGGACTGCTTAGCTGAGAATCTTCCTGATCAGTCCTTGCCATCCACCCTTGCTGGCCTTCCATCCCTGGGGCCCCTGTGGAGCCAAGGCCACAGGTCTGTCCTGCTCTCCAGAGTCTGTGCTTGGCTCTGACACTCTCGGGGTCGTTGTGAACTTGAACCAGTCACCAGCTTTACCTCAGCTTCCTCCTGTGAGAAGAAGGTGATGATGGAGGAGCCTAACATCTAAGACAGCTGAACTAAGTACATGAACCCTGCAAAAATATATCTGGCGTATACTGTTGGGAAAGAGGGTTCATGGGTGGAAGTGGGGGTGCAGCTGCTGCACATAACAACACAGTGTCAACACCCAGAGCACTCCTCCACGCCCCCGGCTGGAGGCTGAATCCCCAGGCTGAACCCGCTCTCACCTGTGAAGTGAACCATGGCAGGGACCTGGAGCGTTGTTGGTATTGGAGGAGGCCCCAGGGAGCATGCTCAGTGGGCACTGGGCACCTGCTGGGTACCAGGAGATGCCAATGAGTGAGCCTGCTGCCATGAGATGGCCTTAAGAACTACCAGGCGATTGTGTCGGAGCTAGGTGGTGGATTGGCAATGTAGTTGAAACAGGGATTTGGCCAAGAATAAAGGGATGCAACTGGGGCTGGGGGCAGTGGCTCAGTGAAGCATCGCTTGCCTGGGACGTGGGAGGCCCTGGGTTCAATCCCAGGTACCAAAATAAATACAGAAACAAAAACTCAAAGGGTAAGCAGTTGATGCACCATGGACAGTCATATGGCAATGCAATGTAAGCTTTCGTTAGCTGGGTTTTTGTAGTTGTTGCTGTTGTTTTTGAGACAGGGTCTGACTATGTAGCCCCAGGTGGCCTGGACCTCACTATGTAGACCAGGCTGGCCTCGGACTCACAGAGATCCGCCTGCCTCTACCTCCTGAGTGCCGTGATTAAAGGTGTGTGCCTAAATGTAAGCTTTTTTAATCTGTTTTTTTCTCCCAGAGGTCTGGAAGACAGAGAACCTTTTAAGACATTTTCTATATATTTATTTATTGACAGGATCTCATGTAACCCAGGCTAGCCTCAAACTCAGTATATAGCAGAGGATAATCTTAAACTCCTGATCTTCCTGCTCCGTATTTCAAGTACTGGAATTACAGGCATACATCACTATACTTTGGTTTAAAAAAAATTTTTTTGAAACATGATCTATTATGTAGCTCTGGCTATCCTGAAATTCTCTATGTAGACCAGGCTGCCCTTGAACTCACAAAGACTCACCTGCCTCTACTTCCTGAGTGCTGGGATTAAAGACAGACTCAACTCAACTCAGCCGGCTTAATTTTTTTAAATATTTTGCTTATCTTTAAAATATTTTATTGTGGGCTGGAGAGATGGCTCAGAGGTAAGAGCACTGGCTGCTCTTCCAGAGGTCTTGAGTTCAATTCCCAGCACCCACATGGTGGCTCACAACCATCTATAATGAGATCTGGCGCCCTCTTCTGGCGTGCAGGCATACATGCAGGCAGAACACTGTATACATAATAAATAAATCTTAAAAAAAAAAAAAAAAAAAAAATATTTTATTGTAAGCCAGGCGGTGGTGGTGCACAACTTTTAATCCCAGCACTTGGGAGGCAGAGGCAGACGGATCTCTCGTGAGTTCGAGGCCAGCCTGGTCTATCTACAGAGCGAGTTCCAGGATAGCCAGGGCTACACAGAGAAACCCTGTCTCAAAAAACAAAAACAAACAACAAAAATGATTGTAAGGTTTTAAGTAAAGAAGTGTATATGAAGTATGAGTCTCGTTGAAAGGTGAAAGGACATTGACAAAGCAGGCCTCTGTGCCCACTTCAGACTTAACTGCTTAAATGACTACAGTGATGACCGGACCCCACCCCTACCCCAAGGAGCCTCTCTCCAGCCACACCCCTCCTTGCACCTTCCATGGTGTGGGGGGGATCCCTGTGTATACTGTGCTCTTTCTAAACTAATCTTTATTATATTTATTTACTTATGGGGGGTGCACATGTGCCACAGCTCACATTTGGAGCTCAGAGGACAACTTGCAGGAACTGGTTCTCTCCTGCGACCACGTGGGTCCCCGGAGATCGAACTCAGACCACGAAGGCTTAGCGGCAAGCGCCTTTGCCAGCTGAGCCATCTCACCAGCCTGGCTGTGTAGGGTTGTGAGAGTGAGAGCTTGGCAGACGTGCAGACCAACCCTGGGGGACCTGAGGGAGTGAGGCTGAGGAGAGTCCTCAGAAGGTGACTCGTTCTCCCCATGTGAAGGGTGAGCAATCAGCCTCAGAGAACTCCTGTCTCACAGCCTGAACCAGAGATGGGGTTCCAAGGCTGGAACTCAGCGGGGTCAGAATGCAGCCCCGGAGTGTCTCTCTCGTTTGTTCAATAAACCGTTAGCTGGCCCTGCCTGGTGGAACCTCCTGCCCCACTTGACAGCTGAATTCACTGTCTAAGGTCCTGCTCTCAACTTGGGGGGTTCTCACGGCAGTCTCCCCCACACCAAGGTCCCCAGGAGTGTCACAGGGCCTTAACCAAGGGGTTCAGCGGTTCCCCTTCATGGGGGTACCGGCTATAGGAGCTGTGGTCTCTAGCCCCCGTGTGCCAGGCCTCACACTCCATTTTGAGCACAAGAATGTTCCCCTCTTTCAGGTGAGGGAGCTGCAGCCGAGAGGGGAATGTGTCACTCTAAGCAGGAACCCAGTGTCCAGCCCAGGCTAATAATCTGCCCTCCAGGACTGGAGGTGCAGGGGTGGGGAGGGTGCAGATGGGGGGAGGGGGGTCCTGCTCCCAGGTAAAGTCATCTTTCTTTGAACCAGGCAGATGGGCTCCTCTGGCCCTGGGACACTCTGGGGGAGGTGTGAAGCTCAGATGTGGTGTGGGGCAAGGATCTCTTCCCACTCCACCTGCCCACCAGGTCCACCGTCTGCTCTCCCCTCCTGTTACCCAGTGGTGGCACAACCCTGAGATGGGGCCCTTGCTCCGGAAGCACATGCTGTCAACACTGGTGGGGAAGGAGGTGTGGAATGTCTCCGTCCACTAATGCTGTTCTAATGAAATGCCTGAGCCGGGGTCACTTACTCCTTCCACTCCAAAGAGAGCAACCCCGAGACCAAGACACCACAGAGCTGGTGAGGTGTTCATCGCTCTGCTTCCAAGATGGCACCTGCTCTCCAGAACAGTAGGAGAGGGCAGAAAGAGCCTCGGCTGCTTCCCACTGCTTTACGAGACGCCAGTCCATTGGCCACTGATGCACACAGCTCTGGTGTAAACCCTTTCCAAAGACCTTACCTCAGTCCTAAGGCCACAGTAAGGAGGAAGTCTCTGCAGTGAAATGGGGCCATGCAGACCACAGTGGGGATCGGTAACACCTGTCAGGAAGTATGGCTGTGACTTCCACACTGGGCACTTGAGGTTCCTCACAGGCCAGTGTGGCTAGGGACATGGGATGAAAGCAAATGGAGCGAGTGCCCAGAGCCAGAGGCGGGGCCCTGCCAGGACCCTGTGCAACCTGGGTAATTGAGTGACCTTGCCTAGCTCTCAGTTTCTCCAGCCACGGGATGGACAATGAGCAGACCTACTGTAGGTGAGTAGATTCTAGGTGTCTTAGGGATGAGGCCGCAGCCAAGCCACTGTGTCCCTGAAAGAGAGCCCGAGGCCCAGGGGAGGAAGGGACTGCTCTGACTCACCTGTGGCACCACAAGAGTGGTTCCTCTGGAGTCACATAGACAGTCAGGTCTAGGAGCCTCCGGCTCAAGCCAGGCCATAGGACCCGACGGCTGCTGAAGCTGTTCTACATCCCAGGCTCAGGCCAATGACCCACACAGAGGTTAATAAATGTCACAAACTGTCATAGAACCACTCCACAGCCCAGCTCTGTGGACACAGGCCAGGTCCACACTAACCAGACTCTCCCTGTTGTTTATCTTGTACTTTCTATTATTTGGTAAAAACAGGGGAGGAGCCTGACTGTGCATGGCCACCTGGCCCAGGGGCGAGTAGGGAGCACTGCAGAATAATGCAGAGCAGTTAGGAGCACTTGCTTTGGGGCTCAGGAGGGAACTCAGTGGATAACGTACCTGCTGTTCAAGCACGAGGACCCGAGTTCAGATCCCCAGCATTCATGGAAATGCTGGGTGAGTGTGACAGCCCAGTCAGAGGCAGGGGTCCCCAGAGCAAACTGGCTATCCAGGCAAACTGTACGGTGAGCTCTCGCTTCAGTTTAGAGATCCTGCCTCAGTGAATAAATAATCAAGTAACCAAGGAAGATTCCCGATGTCAACCTTGGGCCTCCGCGTGTGCTTATGTGTGTGCCTACACACAAAGAAACACACCTCCTTTTGTAGTCTGGGAGTTCAAATCTTGACTTCCTTGGGCATGTGATGCCTCTGGGCCTCTGTTCATTCCACAAGTTGTTTTGACATTCACCTAAGCTACTAAGCAAAAGAAGCAATGTGTGCTCAGGACACCCTTCCACCCTGCATGCCAAGCCATGGCATGGGGTGGGTACCTGACCGGTCTATGACCAGGAATGGCAACATGACTTGGGGGACCCCATGAAAAATAAAAATACAGGTCCTTGTTCAACAGGTACTAAAACTTTCAAAGTTGCTGTGGCGGAACATGCGTTCAACGTAGTGTGTGCCCTTCCTAAGAACGGGGCCTGGTGACACCACACGGGTCACACCCTAGGGAGCTGGCACCACCTCAGAGACAGCCAGGGAGCTGAGACCCAGCCCAGGTGGAGGAGCTGAGGCCCTTCCCTCGCAGCTAAAGGCCTTCCACTGGGGCCAACCCTGTTCTCTGTGCTGCCTGCGGCTGTGAGGGTGACCGCCGGGCCCTGCCACTGTCGGTGGTCATGGAGGAGGCATAAAAGCCTGACTGTTCTCCACCTCGGAACGCCTGTTTTTATCTCAGGCCATGCATACAGTACATAGCTGCTTTCTTTCCGCAGAGGGCTGCATTTTTTTCTTTTCCAAGGGCGACGCTGGAAAAGCCATGTGGCTTTTATTGCTGGCAGGAATGTCGGCAGCGTTCCTCCCCACCACATAAATGGAGCCGTCGTCCTCAGCCTTGTACGGCCGAGGCTGCTCCCCTTCGAGCCATCAGCCCCTGAGATTAATTAAAGTTTCACAAGGACTGACAGGCATTAAGACCTTTTTAGAGAGGTGGAAAGTCCCTAATAGGACCCCGTGGCCCAGGCACTGCTGGGTGGGCTTCAGGGACAGGGGGGGTCTAGAACTGACCGAAGATCAGGGACCCAGCCAGCAGGATGTGCCCAGGCTCTACCCTGGTCTAGGCTGTGATCGGAACAAAGCCCCTTCCCGCCCTAGGTCTTGGTTCTGCCATTTGACAAAGTCGGGGTCTTGAACTCGATGTCTTAGGTCCTTCGTTTGTGACACTAGAATTCTGAAGCCAGCCCAGGACTCCTCTGCCAGGCTTCTAATTCTGTCCCACGGTGGCGGATGTCACTTCTCCAATCTGATTCTGCCCCATGAGACAAGCAGAGCGGTCAGGAACATGGGCTCTGGGGTCACGCTGCCTGGACAGAATCCCAGCTCTGTGGTTTCCCTGCTGTGCAGCCTTGTGTAAGTTTCTTAACCTCTCTGTGCTTCTGTTTTTCTCCCTTGTAAAATGGACATGATTGACAACGACCCCCAAAATGCTTTAAGGCGGCATAAGTGAGCATGAAGTGTGGAATGTGACAGAGGTGACAGCCTCTTACAGGAGCTCTTCCTGTCCCTGTCCACTGCAGCTGTCACCCTCTGCTGTGCGGGGATGGTCGGCACGGAGCTGAGGGGAAAGGACAATTCTTGGTGGGGGTCAGGACCCCCTTGGGCTCCATGTGCAAAGTGGGGGGTCCCTGTTGTAGTGCGGCCAGCAAACAGGGTGCTGGTGAGGAGTCACGGAGACTGTTGATCTAGTGCGTGGTGGGTTGGGGGGAAGAAGCACATTCTTCTGGGAGCCCAGGTCTTCCTGGGAGCCCAGAGACTGAAATCTCTGCCCCGCAGAGGCCCAGGGAAGCTGAGTGCACAGCAGAGGGTCCAAGAACCCGGGCTCTCAGCTTATACAGCCACCAGGAGGGTCAGCGACTGAGCACTGCCGGGCTGGACCAACTCCCTCCAGATATGGAGGCTGCAGTGGACTTCCTCCCCACTCCCAGAACCCAAGGAGCCTCTTCAGAATTGATCTGCATCCAAATAGGAGGGAGGGGAGGAAGTGGGTCCCCATCCTCTAAGGTGATCGGCTCTGGGAGTGCGCAAAGGCTCATAGACCAAATCTGTCTGGTGTCCCCGGGGTTGGAGAGCCAGCTGGAACCAAGGACTACTTAGGAAGCACACGCTCCTCCTTCAGATAGGAGCCCGAGGCGGGAGGGAAACTCTGGCCCTTCCCACTTTTCCCTGGGTGCTGGGGTCGCATCCTCCGTCCCTTGTTGGACACTGAAGCACAGCTCTCACCAGGGGTCTGCGTTCAGCCCTGGCTGCACCTCCCCGCTTCCTCAGCCTTTCTGAGGTATTTTCTCTGTCCTCTGGGTTTGAAGGGTCAGCTGAAGCCACATTCCCGTTACAACGAATGGGGCCGAGTGCTGCTCTAGGAGACTGCAGTCGTAGAGGTATCTCAAGGCCCGCACCCTGTCTGATCCTCGGTCAGGCCTCAGCCACTCCCATTTGAGGACCAGACTCCCACAGAGCCAGGAACGGTATCTCAGCGCCCAGCTCCCCCTGGCTCCCCTGACCCTCTGTCTGGCTGTCCCTTCTGCAACTGGAAAACACACCCATCCTCCCACCCATTCTGGATCCTTCCCTCCAGTCACGCAGGAGAGGTGACCCCGGAGTCGGAACCTCTGAAGTAGGGGTTCCCACCTTTCAGGAATTTAGCTATATATTTACCTGTTCCGTCACTGGTTCTGATTGGTTCAGTATGTGCGCACGGCCAGGTTATAGGACATCTTTTGTATTTGGATATTTTATATCGTGTATCTGAAAAACGGGATGCAGAGTTCCGTTTACTAACAGCTCTTTCTTTTGGGCTTTCTCTTTCTCGGCCTCCCGAGGCTCACGACTTCTCCCCTCCCGGCCGGAACTGCTTATCTTCCTTCCAATGAAAGGGCGTTAGATGGAAGTCTACTGAGACTTCCAGGGACTAGGCTGGAGGCAGGCTCCACATTGGGTCCCTCGCACGTGGGTGTCAGGACCAGAATGGAGAAATTCAGTTTCTAAAAGGAACAGACACCTGGGGGGTGGGGTGGGGGTGGGGGAAACTATGGTGTTGATGATGCTTAGGTCACTTGCTGCTTAGGTCAGGGCTGCTTGTGGGACGGTGGTGGTGAGAATCCCGGAGCCTGGAAGGCAAGAAAGCCCTCGAAGGTTGCCTTCAGTGCTGGCTCTGTCTAAAGGCAGGCACCAGACAGTCTTTAGGCCCCAGGTAGCCCTCCGTCCAGCCTCGGAGGAAGGAGGGGCAAGATGACCACGGCCATAGCCTGGTCTCTGAGTCCCAGCAAGCTGTGTGGAAGCTAAAACCTGATGGATGTTTCACAGTTGAGGGTGTGGCACTTGCCAAAGACGCTTGGAATGATAGAGCATCCCTCTGTGCTAGGCTTGTGCCAAGCACTTCACACATTATCCCAGATGCAGCTGTTATCCCCTCTACAGCTATCATTTGATGCAGGGTCCCTGGACCAGAGTGATGAAGAAATAAGTAATAAACAGACTAAGTAATAAACCTAAATAAATACGCATAGCCCAGAAACAGGTACTCCAAAGCCCACCCTCCCCAGGCTCCAGACTCCCGAGGAATCAGTCCCACTCAGTCCTTCCCGGAGACGGGCAGCGCTGCGTTGCCAAGAGGCCATTAGAACCCTCTCTAGGTGGGGGTCCCTCTCTGGAGAGGAGCCTGCTGTAGATGACCCAGGCTGGGTCCAGTTTACCCAGCAATGCACAGACACGCGAGAGGGGAGCTCTGGTCTCTGCTTCCCGACACGAGGTGCTCTTAGATGGGGACGTTTGAGAGAAAGCACACTATTGTCCATCAGTAGGACAGAAAGGCAGAGATCACATGCGTGCAGGGTGGGGAAAGGAGAGGGTGTGATGAGTCCCGGTTGGTGGCAGGAGCTCTCCCGGTCTGAAAACCGACAGTGTGAGATAGGTCTAGGTTTGTCAGTCTAGAGCAGCAGAAGGAAGCTGGGTGGGGGTACCAGGCGGATCTAAGGATGAAAGTCTGTTTCTTCTGTCCTATCCTCAGAATGGGTCTCGGAGCAGAAATAGGAAAACGGTGTTTTCTCTCTGTTGGAGAGAGTTCTGCTGGTCGCAGGCCCTTTGGTGTCTGAGACTCCAGAGGAGGGCACCTAACACTGAGGGCCAGGGCAGGCAGCCCTCGGACTAACACCACGCCATCCGTTTGTCCGATACGTGGCCGCAGATACTGTGAGGAGTCGGGCAAACGAACACTCTTCTGGAAGCAGCTCTTTCCCGGCACCCGGCCGCTTGGAAAACCGAGGCGCTGCAGCTGGAGCACATCTGTGCCCTGATCCTGGCAGGGCAACTGAGCAGCCAGCAAGGCGCCAGCGCCAACTAGTGGGAGGTTCCCGTCACTGCTTCGGCCCCGGAGACCCAGCACCCGCGACCTCGGGCTGCATATTCGGAGCCAACACTTCCCCAGCCCTTGATTCTGGTGCCCACAGTGGGCCGGCGCCTTCCAAGGGCTGTAGCTGAGTCCAGATCCGGGGTCAGACGCCGGGTCCCCCCGGAGCCTCATTCTCTGGAAACTCGTTTGTTAACTTGCTGGAAGGACAGAAAGAGAAATTAGGCGGAGAGGCTAGTAAATGGGGCAGATGCAAACTGGAACCTCTCGATAAATCGAATTTACACACCATTGAGGCAGCAGGTCACAGCCCGCAGAGTAGGTGGCTCGTCGTGGGTCTGGACCCTATCTGGTGGCAAGCGGTGGTCCCTTCCTAGGGGAGCCCCCTGAGGGCACACGTACCATAGCCAGGCTCCCAGGATTTCCTCTAGTCCCGAGGCTTTCGCCTGAGCTTCTCACGCGCAAGGACCTCGGCCCAATGATGGGCAACCCCGAGTGATTGGTTCTCTAAAATGTCCAGTAAGCGACCCTCACGGTCCCTTGCTTCCTTGATAGCCTGAGGCGCTGACTTGAGGCCCAGAGAGGAGTGTAGGACAATTCTCCTGGCGCTCCTCAGATTCGGGGCCAGAGCTTGTCCCCACTGTCGTGCGCCTACGGCCTGATTTCGTTTTTGACAAAACGGAGTGTGCTAGGCTGAGATCCAGGATGAAGTCTTGATGTCGCCGTCGGATCCTAGGTAGTGTCGCTCTTGGGGCTTGGAATTGGTCGTTATATTCGCGTCCACTGCCGCTGGCAACGAAAACGCAGTCGAATTTCCAAAGCACCGAGAGAAACCCGGGCGTTCGTTCGTTCCCGCAGTCCAGGGAGTGCACCTGGGGGATGGCCCCCAGTGACGGTGGGCTTCGTCGCTCCGGCTCGCCTCCCCTCTGTAGACCTATAGTTGTCGGTCTGTGCACCCAAGCTAGGCCTGGAGACCGGAGAGGGGAGAGTTGCTGGCATTGAAGTCCAGGAGCGGCTGGGCCACCCCGCATGAATAACAATGGAGACCCGGGGACCGATTTTCCACAGGGTCCCTGACGACGCTGTACATCACAGCAACCAGGGCCAAGAAGACGTGGCTCTGCCCTAGGAGGGCCCCCCTTACCACCCACAGGGAGAAAGCAGTCCGGCTCCTCTCCAAGCCACTGACAAGTTTTCTTCCTGCCACAGACCCTTGTCTCCTTCCACGACACGGGAAGGTGGCTGCACGCATTGGGGGTGACACCAGAAAACACACGTGTTGCAGGCCCTACTGTAATTTTTAAAGAGCCACCGGCCGCCACGACAGAGAATGACTCCACGAGGCCTATGCGATCCTGAAACTAGTTTTGACTGGACAGGAGCAGGGTGGTTGACCCCCAACTCACTGCTGATTCGTGTGGGAACCCCCATTCTGTCCGCCTCGAAGGTTGACACAGAGGCCACAGAGGGCCAGGACCGCGCGGAGCTGGGGACCGTGGAATCCCGCGTGGGGTGGAAGCTCTAGGGTCAAAATCGTTTGTGGGGTGGAGGGAGTGAGGAACCAGCCTTGGGTTGTCACCGCAGCGACCAGCTGAGGGTGCAGGTTCCGGGCTGCGGTGGCCAGAGCTGGAGCAGCCAGGCTGCGACCCGAGGGAGGGGCACGGAGGCGTAGTCACGACGCTGGAAACCGATTTCTGCCTCGGTTGCCGCGGTTGCTCCCGAAGCCCAGGGATCGCAGCCTCCGCGCGGCTTGCTAGGACGCGGGTGTCTAGACCCTTCGGGGAGGGGCCTGGTCCCTGCTAGGCCCGCGCGGGCCCGAGACGCCCGGTCCTCCCCGGCGAACTCCGAGCCTGGGGGGCTGCGATTGGCTGCTCCCCGCGTCGCTCGCGCGGCCCCGCCCCGATGCCCCGGGTACTAACCCCGCGCGGGCGGCCGCGGCGCCGCCACTTGATTCTCTAGGATCCGGGCTGGGGCCGCGGCCGCCGAGTCCGTGGGGCGGCCGCGCGCGCGGGATGCGGGACTAGCGGGCGCGCGGCCGACCGTCGGGGCGTCCCCCCCCCCCGGCGCCGCCCCCCGCGCTGGCCGGGCCCCGCGCCGCCGCCTTCCCGCCTCCTGCTTCCCGCGGCTGCGGCCGCCCGCGCCCTGACGGCTGCGGTATGCGTATTCCCGTAGATCCGAGCACCAGCCGCCGCTTCACTCCCCCCTCCACGGCCTTCCCCTGCGGCGGCGGTAAGATGGGCGAGAACAGCGGCGCGCTGAGCGCGCAGGCTGCCGCGGGCCCCGGCGGCCGCACCCGGCCCGAGGTGCGCTCGATGGTGGACGTGCTGGCCGACCACGCGGGAGAGCTCGTGCGCACCGACAGCCCCAACTTCCTCTGCTCGGTGCTGCCCTCGCACTGGCGCTGCAACAAGACCCTGCCGGTCGCCTTCAAGGTGAGTGCGGGGGGCGGGCCGGGAGGACATGGAGGAACCTGGGCTCCCCCATTGCAGGAGCCCAGGCCGGGGAGGACCTGGGGAGCATCAGACTGGGAGGACATGGAGGGAGATGACACCCAGCTGGCAGGACATGGGGGTGCCCGGGCGCCCCTGCTGCAGGACCCCAGGCCCGGAAGGATCCCGGAATGGACCCCGCTGGACCCCAGACGACTCCAGTATAAGAGCCCAGACCCCAGAGGACATGCGGGACACCGGGTTGGGAGGAAAGGGGGCACCCAGCCAGTAGGACGCAAGGGTGCATGGTCACCCACGCTGCAGGAGCCCAGGCCAGGAAGGACATGGAGGGAACCTGGGTGTCCACTCTGCAAGAGCCCGGGTTCAGAAAAATATGGTGTGCCTCAGTCAGGGAAGATATGGGAGGGCGGCCAGGAGAACAGGGCGGGGGAATCCTCCCGCCGCTCCCACTGCAGGAGCCAGTACCGGGGACCCCGCGTTGAGATCGGTGCACTGGGGCCTCGCTGTCTACAGGACACGGGGACTTGGGGCGCTCCCTCTCGGATGCACCAACAGCTTGGAGGGGCCATACCTCTCCACCTGGCCTTGGCAGGGCCCTGCGTAGTATGGCGATGTGGAAACGGGATGATTGGGACTTCCAGATTCCTCTGGCACAGTCTAACCCGTAACCGGGAAGAGGATCGCCCGAGCTGGGCAACGACCCCGGAGGTGTAGGGTACAGAGGGCGAGGAGGGCCTGGCCTACCCCGCGGCGCCGCACCTCCTGCGCGGCTGCAGAAACACTTCCTTCCCACACTCTCCACCTCGGGTGGCTGTTATTTCGCACTGGGCGACCATAGGCCGATCCTGGAGCGCGGTTCCCTAAAGAGGTGCCTCCCGCAGAAGTCTGCGTCCTGAACGACAGGCTGGGACGCCATCCTGGTAGCCCCGAGTCGTTCAGAGAGGTTTTTTTTTTTTTTTTTTCAAATATGCCAGGGATAGGCAAGTGTTTCATTTTCTTCTTTCTTTTTCTTTCTTTCTTTTTTTAAAGGGGGGCAGCCAGATGAAACGAAAACGCCTTGGTTTTCCCCTAAACCTCTCGCAGCTGCCGCGAGAAAGGGCAAGGCAGGAAGGGCCGGCGGCTGGGGAGGTGGCGGTGCCCGAGGTGGCTGGAACGCCGGCTGCTGGCAGCTGAGGCTCTCCTTGCTCCCATTAAGACTTCAAATTGAAAAGGGGGGGGGGGAGACTACTGACTCTTTGAGGTCTCCCGGGTGACATCTTAAAATACCAGCGGGGGAAATCTCCCGGGGAGGAGGGGGGAGGAGGCCCGTGTGACTGTAATCGTCAGATCGGATCGGAGGTTTTTACTGTCACTTGGAGCTTAAAAGGAATCTTTGAAATTAAAAGAAGACAGGATGTTGACAGGAAATCTGGCCTTTTTAATCAGACCCCAAACATTTTCTCCTTGAAATCTTTACCATCTGGATCCCCAGTCCCTGCACACGGCAGCCACGTTTAAATGGCTGTGACTCTGTTTAAAGTCTGGTTCAAAAGGCATCTGCCTCTTGGTGTGCCTTGGGTGGGGTGGGGTGGGGTGGGGGGGAGAGATGACATTTGAGGGGACAACTCCACCCACCCATCCAGCGGTTCCCAGCAGGTACATGCTTAGTTATCAAAATGGGGGTTTTCTGGATCAGCTTGCAAAACAGCAGTTTTGTTTTGCATTTTGCATGTTCTCTGCATAACGAATCCAGACTCTGCTGAGGCTATTTAACTGGGCCTTGGCCACATGGCCGGGCCAAATTTCATACCCTAAAGGGCGATGCATTAATTGAGACCAAGGAATACCCCCCGCTATTATCATTTGCTGATGCTTTTGCAAGGATTGTGTAGTCTTCTTTAGCGCCCCACCCTTAGCACTGACCTTGCTGATTGGCGGCTTTAGCTTAGATTCAATTTAATAAAAAAGGATGGTTTCTCAGAGCTCACGTTAACCACTGGACCCAGGATTTGGGTATGAAGGGTAGAGAGTTCATCATTTAGGACTTGTCTATGGAGAAGGATCTGCACCATTAAGCCTCTTCTACCCCAGCCTCCGAGAAAGCTTCAGTGAGCCTGGGATCTAGGGGAGCAGCTGGGTGCACCCCTCCTTTTGGCCTTTCTAAGCTGTCCTCTTTGCTGCCGGTTTCCTCAGGTGGTGGCCCTGGGGGATGTACCTGATGGAACGGTGGTGACAGTGATGGCGGGCAATGATGAGAATTACTCCGCAGAGCTGCGTAACGCTTCCGCGGTCATGAAGAACCAAGTGGCCAGGTTCAACGACCTTCGCTTCGTGGGTCGGAGCGGTCGAGGTGAGCAGGAGGGACCCTGGGATGGTAAAGGTGAGGATAGGAGTTGAAGGAGACCTCTGGGTCTCAGCAAGAGCCCCGGAAACAGGTCTGCGAGCCCAGCACTTCTGAACAGCAACTCTCGGTCCCGTAGGCAGGCATCACACCGCCTTTTATGAGGATATGTTTATGGTCTCTTACTAGTAGAGTTTTCCCCCAGGTTCCAGGGTTTAGCAACTCTTAAAAGCTTCTAGCGCCGCCGCCGCCTTTTCCCATTCGCATCCCTGATTCCACAGAAGATGTTGGGAGAAGGTCCTGTGCGCACAAGCTCCAGCGGGGTGTGGATGTCTTTTGGTTGGGGCCCGAGACACCCCAGCAAATTGCCCCAGGGTCAGGAGGCCCCCTGTGGTCTCCCGAGAGCTCTGGGCTTCTTCAGGTACCTTCAAAAAGAGGAGAATTCAGGGTGGGATGATGAGTGTTGGGAAGAGAAGTTTGAAGGCTACCATCTCAGCCCCAGGCTCACGCTGGTGGCTGCCGTCAGTCTGACCCACCCCTGGAGTGGCAAGAAGGCAGGACCAGACGCCACAGTGGCTGCCGCCAGGGGCTGTTGAGTGGGAGGTTGCTGGGACCCGAAACCAGTCATCATGTAACTTTGGGGTGGAGGAGCCCTCCTTGTTCCCATGCCCTGAGGACAGGAGGATCTGCGGCTTTAAGACTAGCCTGCTGAGAAGTGGCTGAGCCTTGAAGGGGATGTGCAGCCACCTTCCGAAGCTGGGGAGCCCTCCAGGGTTAGGAAGTGAGCTGGCTCCCGGCTGCTAGGCTGCCACTGCTGGGGCAAAATGGTACTTTTCAACACCAATAAACAAGACCTTCTCAAGGCTGGAGTTCCCTGGGAGCCGCCAGCCTGCTCCCACTGGGCATCTGGGCACCATTTTGCTCTCTGCAGCCGTACAGTATATACATACAAATGTCAAACATATTTTTTGACTTTTCAGCATTAATTAAAACCAGAGCGTTATTTGCATGTAATAACTGTTTACTTGTTACTTTTTATGAAACTGAAATAGTTTACATTCTTTCGAACATTTCCTGTTCCTGTTGGCTCCCTTCCCCATGCACAGATTTCTTTCAAACGTAGCCCTTAACTGGCTGCAGGTTGATGGATGGAAAATGTTAGCTTTTATGAATTAAGCTTTCATTGCTGCTCCTAATTAGTCTCCAAGCCCCTTTTGTCATCCCCGGTCCCTGAACCCTTTGCAATTTAATCGAAGCCCTGTCCCAGAGTGGAAGTCACTGGGACAGGGCCCAGGTGAGGGGGCACATTGTAGCATTTGTCCCTAGGGAACTTGGTAGAAAGTGAAGTGGTGTCATGGAGCCCCACAAGGCGCTAAGCACTCTGGGCTCCCTTCTCCCTCCACACTCTCCCTCTCCTGGGAGGTAACAGGAAAATAAAAAGGTGATGATTCTCTGATGTACTGTGGCCTCTCTACCTACTGAGAAGTATTTTTGCTTTATTTTGAGACAGTCTCCCGGCGTAGTATAGGCTGGCCAGGGACTTGCTACATAGTCCAGATTAACCCCAGGTTTTCTTCACTGCCTCAGCCTCCCGAGAGCTAGGATTACAGGTGTGTCCTGCCACACCTAGCCCACAGAGGATTTCTTAGCGAATTGTACCACCCACAGACAAGGGCCCAGGCTCTGAAGGCCCCTTGGGGCGAGACATGTTTCTAGAATATCATTGAACTGCAGCTCGTGGATCTTTTGAGGCTGGGTCTGGGGTAGAGGCTTCAGTTAAAATGTTCTCGTGTCCAACCTCTCGCCAGCCTCAGTGGTCCCAGAAGGGAGGAGGAAGCCTCATAGACATCCTCATGCCCATGGAACTCTGTACCGAGTGCTCTTGGCTCCTGCTCTTCCAGTCTGAGCTCTAGGGTAGCTGACCTGGGCCTGAGTTCCAAACCAGCTAAGGACTTGCTAGATAGCTTTAGGGAATCGACTTAACCTCTCTCCGCACCTCTGTTTCCTTATCTGTGAAATGGGGAGAGGGTGATAATGGCACATTTTAATGAGATATGGGGTGGACTAAGGACACTGAGACAAGTGTACGAGTTCTCAGGTACCGAGAGTTGGGTACATGGTAGAGATTTTGTTCTGTAAATGGTTGGCACTGAGAGAGCCTTTGAGGACTGCCACTCACTGATTCTCTGATTGCTGTGTGGTTTGGCTGCCCGGGGGTGGGGGAAACCCAGAGGTGTGCACTGTTGAGTGGGAGAGGTGCTGATGTAGGGAAGGCAGTGTGGAGGTCCAGGGTGCAGGGTGGCCACACCTCTGTCATGCCTGTCCCAACAATTGGGAAATTCCCTCTTGAGGACATTCCTCTGGTTAACACGGAGAATCTGGGCCACTTTAGGTCGGGATAGAGAACCCCAGAATCTTCCCTGGTTCTTTGATATCTGCCAGGACTAAGAATCCTAGATAAAAATTTCTATGTATCTTGTTTTTGTTTGTTTGTTTGTTTAAATTCCTGATTTCTGTCTGAATCCCAGAAAGATCACTTTTCCGCTTTCCATAAAAGACAGGCATGCACCAGCACCCTGGAACTCTCACTGCAGGTGTGAACCGAGAGAGAGGGAGAGAGAGAGAGAGAGAGAGAGAGAGAGAGAGAGAGAGAGAGAGAGAGAGAGAGAGAGGAGCAGGCCAGACTCTGCCTGCTGCAGCCCCCCTCCCTGTTCTGAATGTCTGTAATCTGCACTTGAGCTTCTTCAGAGGCCATCCAGTCCCTGAATCTCTGTCCCTCCACAGCTGTGAGGAAAAGAAAAGACAAATCCTTCATGACCCATACACATTTGAATATGTAAATGCTCTGTGAGACCATGCCTCTTCAACATGGGCAGTGCACCCTTCACAGAAGCCCCTTGACACTGGGCGACAGGATTCAGAGTGTGACCGTGGCCTAGCTGTCATTCTGTGCCAGGACTTGCTGAGGATGAGAAAATTCTCTGCAGAGCTATGAACAGTGCTTTGTGGCAGGTTATTGTTTTGTTTTGTTTTTTACGGTGCTAGGTATCAAAGCCTGGCCCTGACTCATGCTAGCCAAAAGATATTACACTGAGCCATATCTACACACACACCCAGATAAAAGCAAAACAAGACACCATCTTCTGAAAAATTTAGTATTTATTAAAAGAACCCCAAAATTTGCTTTAGTGTAGGTAAAACTGAGTTAGGTTCATGGCTCAGGAAGTTGTTTGTTTGGGGTTTTTTTGCACATTTTTTCCTTCCTGGGAAAAATTAATTCTTTGTGGCCCTAGGCAGTACTGGGCTTGTGTGTACTTACACACACACACACCACACACACACTCACCTGTCCGCATGTACATGAACTCTAGCGTGCACACATCTACCTCTAGGGTTGATGCTGTCTTGGCCTGTCACCATGGCCAATCCCCAGCTTGTTTTCTAGAAAGCAAAGTAACCGCTGGCCTAGGCACAGATAAGTCACTCAGCGCATGCCACTAACTGGCTAAGACGTAGCAGAGGTGTGTGGAGAAAGACTTAGGGTGAGAGCCGTAGGTGCAGGCTGACGGGACCACTAGACAAGGGACCACTAGACAAGGGATAGACGTGTCTTGCTGAAGCTGAGAGGCTGCGGGGCTGAGGCGTGGCTCCCAGAGTCCAGGCAGCTCCTGCAGGCTGAGCTTCCCAGTCATGCTTCCCAACCCACTTGAGGTTGCTGATGGGTGAGGCTGCAGAATGTACTTGTTTCATACACCCGAACAGTACAGCCTTCTCCACTCCAGCTAGGGCCAGCCCTTAAAGTTCCTTGATTGCAACTCCTGGCCCTGTGGCCTGGCCCCACTGCATGGTTGCTGGGCTCCTGCACAGCCACCCACCTCCTCCATCTTCCTCTCAACTTCCTGCTCCAAAAGAGAGATGCTCACACTGCGTACCACCAGAGGGGAGAATTGGGTGCTGGGGGCAGCTTGCCCCACCCAGGTTTCTCAAGGTTTCTCATGCTCTTAGGGCTCAACCCTGATGTCCTGATTCCCTTTCCTCTCTGTGGGTAGCTGAGAAGGCAAGGAACTGTTGAGGTCTGCTGGTGACCTCAGGGGTGGCCTGTGGTTTGCTCCCTGGGGCAGGATGGGAGGGTAGGTTGCAGGTGTTTGGTTGGGAGGGGGCAGCTGCCGCAGATTCTGGATCTTGCCTGGATACTGTGTGAGCTGACCAAACACGGTCCCTCTGTGGGCCTCAGTCTTTGTGTCTGAAAAACTGCTGCATTTAAAATAGTTAATTCCGTCTCTAGGACATACTGGGTGGCCTCCTGGGGCCTGGGGGCAATCGGGTGACACTTCTGTGAGCTTAACATCTAGGAGAGGGAGAGAAAGCCACCTTGAAGATGGATTCTGAAGGGAACTTTGCAAGGAAACTTCACGCGGGTTCCGGGGTAGGAGGTGCATGGAGCTACAGAGGGGAACCGCTACCGGGGAGGGGGCCGTGGTGCTTGCCACTCTGTGGAACAGATTCCGTAGTAAGCTCTAGCCTCGGGTCTGATGATGACCATAATGTTGACTTTATGACGAACATTGAGGGTGTTCGGAAAAATCTGTAAGGACTATCGCGTGATCGCTGAATGCCTGTGTAGCTGGTTGGTGACAAGGTCACAGGTACTGCTCATTAAACTTCTGTGGCTTGTGGCTTGCACTCTGGCTTGAGAGAGGCTCTTCCAGTTAGGGACTGGGAACAATACTATTGCAAATTTTCCTATCCCAGATCCCTGGCCTGCTCTGTGCTAAGAAGGGTCAACCACAGAGGCTAAATTGAAAATGTCCACTTTGTTTGTCTGGTGTTTTCTGCCCTGGGGATAGAACTCAGGGCCTGAAGCATTCTAGACAAACCTTCTACCATTGAGTCACCCTCCCAACCCCCCACCCCCGCCTCTGAAGTGTCACCTTTAAATAAAGTGGCCAGGGAAAGCCCTCATTGAGAAAGTGACTCTCCAGTACAGACTTAGTCCTGGCGGCCAGGACTCCAGCCTACCCCGACCTTCATTGTGGCCCCAGAAGCAATGAGGTCAGAGAGCCAGCCCTGCTTCCCCCAGCACCCCATTGGTTGGGAGGAGGAGGCTAGGAGAGAAATGCTGTCAACATGAGAAGCCGAGAGAGGAGTGTCCCAGAGGGGAGCGGAAAGGAGTCTGAGGCCACCTGCCCCGTATTGCCCTAGCCTGTCTGCAGTTCTCTTTCCAGAAATGAAGCAAATGGCCTCTGGCCTGAGGGTGAGGGCCAAGCTGACTTTCCTAACTAAACCTCCAAGGATGGATGCCTTAGCATTTGCATCCTGACCTCTGCTGCCTGCCTCGGGGACCTTCTTCCACTGAGGGATCTATTCCCCAGGGTACTCTGACTGTACTCTCCCCAATCCCAGAAGCCCTTGGGTTTGGAGGCTCAGCTGGCTGGCCTAGCTGCCTTAGCCACACTCAGGCATCTCCTGTTTCCCAGGGCTAGAATTTTCCCTTGAGCAAAGAGAACATTAAGATGGCTTCGGCCCTCTCGTGCAGCAGGCCTGTGGAAGCTGGCCCGCCCCTTAGGGCACCATTAGTGAGACCTGTCTCCAGCAGGCTCCTGGGAGCCACTCCGAAGAGGCACAAATGCCTGGACAGAGACCTCCAGAGAAGCAAAGCAGGTCGAGGGGAAGTCAGGCTCAGGTATCTGTGGAGTCCCCGCCTCACCCCAGTCTCATCTTCAACAGCCACGGTGCTAGGCTAGCCTAGACCCTGGAGAGACCCACAGAGACACAAAGCTCTGGACACAGCCCAGTGTACAAAGTGACAGAATGACCAACATGCTAAAAACAAAAAACAAAAAACAAAAAACAAAAACCAGACTTGCCCTCCGACATCCCCTCACCCCAGACCTTGCAGGCCAGACAGAGCCTTCATGGCAGATTACCTTGCAAGTACACCTTCATCTTTTCCCTGCCTGGGGAGACCTGTCTAACGCTGAGGACAAAGTGTGAGGAAGGGCTGAAGTTAGACATCGAGTGTGGCGGCGGCCATCACCCCGCCAGCCCATCTGTGGACGAGCTTCAGATGGAGCAGATCTTCAGGCCCCAACGGGAAAGTCTGGAGAACAGGAGGCGGTGACGTCCGCCAGATTCTGGTGGTGGATAGTGACCAGAGACAAAGTTTCAGTCTCAGTAATAAAAGAAAGGCAAACAAAATCAAGAGAAATTCGAGATCTTCCATGTGATAGACACGAGCCCGTGGCACTTGAGTGACGTATGGGCCTCACATCACTCATGATGAGATATGTGTCCCCAGAGAGCCATCCCGGGCCCCTGAGGTGACGCACTCGCTGGGAGGAAGTCAGAGATGTGGACAGAGATTTTGACACATGGAAGGTCACTTCCATTTTATTTTAAATGGTAAAGAGAAAAAAAAAAAACAGGAAAGTATTATTTTAAAAGATTTTCCCCTCTCAGGAATTTTGAATGGAGACGTTGGAGCCAAACGTCTACCTAAAAATAGAACCAGGTTCTGGAAATAACAGTTGTGTCTGCCGCTCTCCAGTCGGTCCTCCTGCAGCTCCGGCTGCCCACAGCAGCAAGAAATTAACAACGACATCAGGAGGTGGACCACTCAAAGTGTAGATGTCCCCTAGGGGAATATTTAGCAGCCATTAAAAATTGAAGTTTATGGAGAACTTGTAACGCTGTCACAGGGAAAGAAAACAAGACAGAGGGTTGGAGAGATGGCTCAGTGGTTAGCACACTGGCTGGTCTTGCAGAGGACCTGGGTCCAATTCCCAGCACCCACATGATGGTTCACACCAGTTGGTAATCCCAGAGATCTGATGCCCTATTCTGGCCTCTGCGGGTGCCATGGTGCATATACATTCATATATGCAGGCAAAACACTCAGACAAATAAGGTAAATAAATTTTTTAATTAAAAAAAAAAGACAGGTCCTAGCACTTGGGAGGGAGAGGCAGGAGGATTTCTGTGAGTTTGAGACCAGCCTGATCTACACATCAAGTTCCAAGACAGCCAGAGTTACACAGAGAAACCATGTCTCAAAAACAAATACAAAATAAAAAGGAAAAAAAAAAGCTATAGATCGTAGTACCACAGCAACTGTGTAAATGTGTATGCCCACACCCAGAGAGGAGGAAGGGGGTGGAGCTGGGGCTGGGAGGCTCTTCTTCTTCTCTTTAAATATGTTTTGTGTTCTCAGTTTGTTTTTCTATAAAGAAAATTACTTTCTTTATAAATTATAAAGTTTATAAATTTATAAAAGTATAAATTTCTTTATAAATAAATAAATAACTTAGTGAAAGTAAATCACTAATTACTTTCAGGAAAAAACACACACTCATCTGTGATCTTTACCTCAAAAGCGTCTGGGTCCCTAAATAGAAAGAATATCACAAAAATATAGTCACATAAGGGAGAGTGGCCAAGAGGGCACCGAATTGGAGGACAGCTGGGGCCGCACCTCCTGAGGCTTTGAATGCCAAGTCCAGCAGCTTGAGCTATATTCTTCCTGGTTTCTGGTTGTGTTTGAAGGGGACTAAAGACGGGCTCTGGCAGCATAGCACAGGTGGGAAGCTGGGGGACTGTGAATGTGTCTGGCATCAAACTCCTGCCTTGATTTCCCCAGGGAAGAGTTTCACGCTCACAATCACCGTGTTCACCAACCCTACCCAAGTGGCCACCTACCACCGAGCCATCAAGGTCACCGTGGATGGACCCCGGGAACCCCGACGTAAGTGCCACTGAGCCCTGGCCCGGGCAAAGGGTTCAGAGGAGAAGGGCAGCCCCCATCGCTTTGTGTCCCCTTCCAAGCGCTCACAGGGTCCCAATCTTAAACAGGCTCAGCCCCAGGCTCTGAAGCAAGGAGGACAAGGTGGCTGAGCCTGGGGCTGAGCCTGTTTAAGACTGTTCTAGGGACAGCCTGGAAGAAGGACAGAACCATGGGGGGTGGCATTTGGGATGGGGACTAGGCCAGTTTTCTCTGCACCCCAGTTGCCTCTAAGGTAATGAGGGATGTAGGGGAACAGCCACCCAGATTGGAGCTGGTCCCCTGTGCCATGAAGCCACACCTTCTGAAAACCAGGATCCACACAGACGAAGGCAGTTTGCCGTGTACACTGAGCACCAACTGCAGTCAGGGAGTCTCAGTCCATCAGAGCCAGTGTCTGCAGCAAGGGGTGGAATTGGCACGCTTCCTGCAGGGGCTCCTCATGACGGTTGAGCCAAAGGGTTCCCTGTTCCAGGGAGGTGATGGCCCAGGCCTGATGGCTGGGGGCTTGTGGGGACCTTGACCTATGCCAGTGGGGATATGCTCCTGCCTCAGGCTTCCACTCAGGCTGGTAGGGCTTGTGACAGGAGACCAGGTCCTGGGACCTCTGCTTAGTGCCCAGGAGACTCAAGAGTGTGGCTTGCACTTACATTGGTGAGTGCCATTCAGGCATTGCTCCAGCAGGTAGGGGAGGGGCCCAGAACTGGCCCAGTGGCCTTGGGGAAGTCTCTTTGCCTCAGGGTCACCTCCTTCCATCCCCCTTAACAGTAGGTCTTGGGCAGGTCACTTACAGCCTCATTTTTCTTGACTGAAGAGTGGATTTGTACAAGCAGGCGACTGTATGGCCAGGAGACAGGCACTCAATGGCAGTCTGTCCATAGCAAATGGTTTGAAGGATGGAAAGGGTTCATAACAACCCGCCCCGTGTCTGGTCCTTACCCCTGCACTCCCACCTCCACCATCAGAGGGTGTCCCATCCCCCTCAGGAGCAGCAAGGTAGCTGCCTGGAGCCTCATTAAAAGGGCCATGGCTCTGCACCCTGTCCCCAGAGCGGGCTCAGGGCTCAGCATGAAGATGCAGCGCCCCACAGTGGGGCTGGGAGTTTGGGGCAGGATGGAGAGGCTCTGAGAGTCCAGACAATGCCAAGGTCCGAAGAGCCCCCTCTGTTCATCTGCTAGCTCAGTGCTTCCTGAGGCCTGTGGATGAGGATGTGGTCCAACCTGCCCAGGGAGCCCTGTGAGTCCCCTGCCTATCTTCTCCTGGTTCCCCAATCCGCCACACCTTAGCTGGCCCTTTCTGGAATAAGGTGGCTGGGAGGGGACAAAACAGGAAAAGGTAGCTGAGGTCAGAGGCTGGGATTGCTGTGTGGCCTCAGACACGTATCATCCCTCTCTGGGCCTTCTTTATAGCTCATTGTTGAAACAGAGCAGAGGGGAGGGGGCTATTCACCAAGTTACCCCATCCTTGGTGCCGCTCTCCAGGCTACCCCATCCTGGGAACATGCTTACTCCTGCCTATGGCCTACCCGGCCCAGAAATCAGGTCTCCAATGCCTAGCCTCTAGTCTCAACATGTTTGTCCTTACTCTTTGCTGGACTCAGTTTCCCTGTGTAGAAGAGGGAAGAACCCCTTCCCTCCCACCCGCCCACCCACCCAGCTGCTGGCCACATGCAGTCTTTCCATGAGCCAACCCTCAGCGACATCCCCCACCCTGGGAAGGTAGCGCCATCGCCTGAGGTGACCTTAGCACCTCCAGACTCCATGTAGGTCTCCCAGAGGCACAGGCTGAGTGTGGTGGTGGGATTTAGGAGGATTGTGCGGTTCCTGACTTTTCACTATTGACCCACAGGAAGTGTCACAACCCTCTGAGACCTGACTAGCCTCCTGGCTCTCAGCTTTCTGTACTTTCCCCCTATTCCACTCCCAGACCCCCATGAGGTCAGAGCTTCTGTGGGTGGGTGGGGCTGGCCCCGAGTCCAGGAGCGGGAGTCCTGCATCCCTGAGGCCCAGCTGTGGTTTCTGTGGCCAGGTCGTTCCCCTCTGGTGCCTTGCAGAGCGTGCCCAGCCTGCAGCCGGGTGGCCAGCTGGGGCTGAGGCTGGCTCAGTGGCTTCCTGCCTGTGTGGCCTCGGTTTCTGATGCATCCCTCCCAGTCACTGGGGACTGGTTCAAATGCAGGTTGCTGAGCTGGATGGGGATGGGAGGTGGTGCAGGCCCTGACCACACTGGCAGTGACCACAGTTTGGGAACAACTAGCCCCATCCGCCAGGCTCAGCAGGTGCTGGGACCTACAATACAATGTGGGACCCGGCTTCCTCACCCTTCCAGAAGCTGAGGGCGTGGTCTGGAAGCTTCTCTTCCCCTAAATGCACACAAAGCAATTCCCACAAATAGTTTCCCAGGCACCTGCCATAACCCCAGCACTGTTCCATGTGCAGAGGCCACCACCCTGAACCCCACCTGTTGGTTCCCACCCTCCTGGGCCTCACATTCCGGAGGAGAGAAGGGGAAACAGGTTTTTCAGTGACCACGGCCAGGCCAAATCTGGTGGGGACCCCTCCTTCCTCTCTTGCACCCTCTTTCCCAGCTCACCCTGCTCCAGCTGCTGGCCTCTGCCAGGTACGCTCCTGCCTCAGGGCCTTTGCACAGCCGCTCCCATGCCAGAGGTATGCCTCCACACTGGTCTGCATGCTCCGCCACGCCAGGGTTTTTGTTTTGTTTTGTTTTTTGTTTTTCGAGACAGGGTTTCTCTGTGTAGTTCTGGTGCCTGTCCTGGATCTCACTCTGTAGACCAGGCTGGCCTCGAACTCACAGAGATCCACCTGGCTCTGCCTCCTGAGTGCTGGGATTAAAGACGTGTGCCACCGCTGCCCGGCTAATGCCAGGGTTCTTTTCTTTTGCTTGTCAACCTCTTGCTCCTGGCCCTGAGGATGCCCACACGACCATTTAGTTGGTTCTCCTTAAATAGGTCAGGAATGAGCTAAGTAAATAATGTGTTCATTTCAGCAAAGCTGGGAGGAAGCTGGAGTGGGCAGAGGGTGGGCAGTTGGCATGCGGTGGGGGCACTCGGTGTGGGGGAGGCTTCCTGGTGAAGTTCAGTCCTGAAGGAAGTGAGACCAATAGCAGTGTGGCTTTTTGGGACTTGGTATGGGCAGAGAAAACGACCCAGTGCTACATACACGTGGGCCTTGGAGAAAACTGAAGTGTGGTGTCATCCTGGACTCCAGATGTGGGGAAGCTGAGAGACGGTCTAGAGAGAAAGCCACACCTGGTCATTCAGTACCCCAGAGCCTGGGAGCACCCCACTAAGGCCTGGCAGATCCAGGAGAACCGACCCAGCAGGAGAGAAAGGGTTAACCTCAGACCTCCCAGCTCCCCTAATCAGGCCCAGGCCTGGAAGCCCCAGTTGCAGCCCTGGGCGGGAGCTACCTCCCTGCCACTGGCCCTCCGCCAGCCGCCGGCTTCCCTGCCCAGCCACCACTGGTTTTTCCTCTGCTCACAGGGGGCCAATTCACAGCAGACCACCCCAGGCCCGGCACCCGCCTGCCATCCGAGCGGCTGATCCGAGTCCGGTGTAAATCTCCCCACAGGCCGCAGAGCAAGCTCGGCAGCAGGCGCACAGTGGCTGCTGTGTGTGGGTTGCCGAGTAGCAGGCTGCAGGCCGGCTGCTGGGAAGCCCTGAACCAGCCCAGGGCCTGGTGGCTGGGGCTCACCTTGTTCCCAGGGTCCTGCCCGACTTTGCCTCTCTCTGCATCCCACCTCCTGCCTCACTGAGGCCAGACATGGAGCTGGCCTCTTGCCAAGCAGAGCCCAGCTCTCCTCTGTCAGAGGAACTCTGTGGGCTAGGCAGCTCATTCCAGGTTTTGGTATCACCTTGTGACCTTGGCCTGGTGCCTTCTCCTTTCCATCTGTGGGGGTGGGGCAGGGGTGCTTCACAGAGGGTTGTGGCCTTGAAGTTGTATGTGTGGTTCCCTGGCTCCTGCCCCGCCTGCTGGAGGCAGGGGTTAACGCTGGCAAATGCACCAGGAATCTGGCAGGTGAAGGGACCCATGCTGTCCTGGTTGGGGACAGTAGGGGAATCCCAGTTGGACTACATAGTGTGTCCCTGGGGAGTCTCCGAGTTTGGGGGCTTTGACCTGTATCACCCACCCGCCTGTGAGGTCGGCTAATGGCTTAGCTCTGCTGCATGGGAGTTGTTGACCCAGGAGTGCCAGGCAGGTCAAAGCGGAGCTGACACCTCCCCTGAAGGTCGGAGCCTGTGGGCTGTGTACCTCTCAAACCTGACTTCACCCTAAGGGTATAGGGGAGGCTCTAAGCTTTTGTCCCCATTTCACAGAAGAAACAATGGAGGCCCGGTGAGAGTCAGCCAGAGCCACCACTGGATGATGACTGCCTGCAATGGTCCTGGGACTGCTGGCCTGGGAGTGAGTTAGCTGAGGTCTACCCTCCCACAGACAGGGTCCTGGGCACTCAGTGTGATCAAGGACCCCCAGCAGGAGCTGGCAGGCAGAGCAAGCAAGACCCTACCGTCAGGCTCCCTTCCCCAGACACCCTTCTTCCCATGAGGACTCTACCTTTACCAAGCCCATCCACCTACCCCGGGGTAGGATGACAAGCACTTTACAGGTGTGGAAACTGAGGCCCGGAGGAAGGCAACCTGGGCTGCTGTAGTTGTGTGACTGGGACTCAAGCCCGAGTTTCAAAGCAAGGCAGAACCCTCCTGGGCTCCACTGAGCCCCTGAGTCCTAGTTAGGGTTTCTATTGCTGAGGTAAAATGTCACAACCACAAGCAACTTGAGAAGGAATGGGTCTGTTTCATTCTACAGCCCTCGGGTCACACTCGTCACTGACTGAAGTCAGGGCGGGAAGTCAGGGCAGGAACCTGGAGGCAGGAGCTGATGCAGAGGGTGTGGAGGGGTGCTGCATACTGGCTTGTTCCTCAGTGATGGAGCAGGGCTTGAGAGCCGTAAGATGACGTAAACCCTTTCCTTCCCAAGCTGCTTTGGGTCATAGTGTTTGAGCCCAGCAACAGAGAAGTAACTAAGATGCCCCGTCATATCCCCTGCCCATGTTCCTCCCCACAGAGTGCACCCTGGGCTGGGCCCTGACACCATGTCACACCTTGAATTTCACAGCCAGGCCCCTTCCTGAGATGAGCTCTGTGGAGAGGAGGTGGCCATTTCCCTCCTATGAGCTGTCAGCCTGTCAGTGGTTCTGTTTCCCACCTGTACAGTGGGGGCACGTCCGTTCTCCCTCATGAGGCCGCGCGGGCCAGCAGCTGGTGTACCTTCTGAGCCTGCTGTGGAGAAAGCTCCCTGTACTCAACAGGCCCTGCTTTCTTCTGCTCTTGACTGCCTTCGGGGCTGTTCACAGGGCTCTTAGGTTGGGCCCAAAGGACAGGGAGCCTTTCTGGCAGAGGCTGTCCTGCACTAAGAGGACAGAGGGTCTGAGAGAGGCCAGGCCAGCAGCAGCAGGAGGCCAGAGCTGTCCAGGAACTGCCTGTTTTCTTTCCACTGGGGGCTGGAGGCCAGTATGACCAATGCTAACCCTCTTATGATTTTTAAGTCAGTTATTCTCCAAGGGAGGGGACCTAGGTGAGCAGGCTGTGCGGTGGGTGGGGGTGGAGGGGAGACTGAGGCAGCCAGTACAGAAGGGCAAGACCCCAAGGGGCTGAGGCAACCAGACAGCCTCATGCTCTCATTGTGGGAAAAGGAATAAAAGGCTTTTTCTGTAGCCCTCCTCCCCGGGCACAGGCCAGGCACTTCCGTTCAGTGCTGCTCTCAGCATGAGGGCCTCAGCCTCGTGGCTCTGAGACTTTCTGGCGCCCTGGCCACGTGGGGTCAGCAGGATCCCCTCTGCCTCTCCCTGGCAGGGGCTCCAGCATCGCACAGACACATGAAGCAGTCCTGTGCTGTCCTCTCCTCCAGGGAGCCTGTCCTGGGCAAGCCACCGGGTCCCAGCTGGCTGGGAAGTCTCAGTGTCTCCACTGACCGGTGGGAGCTCCAAAGGGAAACCGTCCAGAAGGGGCACTGGGCCCGGAGTTAGGGATCTGGGCTGTCTTCCTGGTCCCCATCCTGGCCCCAGTGTCCTGCTCTGTCATCTACCTCCCCCGTGGTCATTGTGGTAGGGACCCTGTAGCTCAAGGTGGAGGGAAGTGTGACCAGTCCATCCTTGAACCCAGACTGTCCCCAAGCCCCACTCTCCTTCCGCTGGCCACAGGAGCAGCTGTAAACACACAGCACACTGTGACTCAGAGCCAGGGGACTTTGCTCGTCACTGACGACAGCGACAGGCCTGAGGTTTTACACCAGCCTTTGTGTGGCCCCATTGGCTGCCGTGGAGCTTGTGGCTGACTGAGCCACCCATTTCCTTGCACCCAAGCTGTCATCTGGTCAACCCGTCACCTCCCATCTATCCGGTGGGCTTCCTGCCTGTTGAAATGGCTGGGAATCCACTGTCCTCAGCTCATCCACACATCCCTGCCATCTCCAGGAGCCTCAGAGCTGGCCTTTGGCACTTCTACTGAGCCAGGAACCACATCAGGGCACCATGATACCAGCCAGTCATCCTCAGTGAGGCACAAGCCTTCTATCCAGTCCCCAGCCACTTGTCTGTCTCATCGGGGACTTGCCCAGGCCTCAGGCCTTAGAGTCTGCAGCGCCAGTTCCAAGGCGCCCCAGGCCACACTTTCCCCTTCATTTCCCAGAACCTTGGGGTGGTGACATCTGCTGCTGTGCATACCACTGGTTGTGGTTGGGGCCTTATGGGAGAGAACAGCAGGGTTCGCTTTCTAGTGGTGACCTGGGACCCCCTGCTCAGTTTCTGAGGCTCTCCTGAGTCCAGCTGGCATGTGTGGGAGCACTGAGATCCATGAGGACCGGCACCTTTATGAATCAGGTTCTGTCCACAGCTTCTTTGGGTTTCTTATCCCAGCAGTGGTCAGTGGTCATGCTTTTCAAGCCTGGAGTCACTGTCCAGTCTCAGGCAGGACAGTGAAACACCTTAGTGTAGCACTCACCTTTCTGTCAATCCAGAAAAGTCCCTGTCACTCCAGACCCAAGGACCTGGGCAAACTTCTCATGCTAAACTCTTCTGACAGTTTCCTAGCATGCCCAGGTTTAGGAAACCCCGCCATCTTGACCTCAGACAAGCCTGCCCACTTCTCCGAGCCGTAGTCAGTCCCCATTTGGACAGAGAAAGCCTGGGAGGCGGAATGAACTAGTGGTTGGACAGTCAGCAGAGATGCTTGACAGGAGAGGTGAGCTTGTAGGGGGCCAGAAAGAGACGCTCAGAATCGCTTCTGTCACGGAAAGGAACAGGAGGCAACCGCACCTCCAGGGGATCTGACAGGCACGGTCAGGGGACATCCCGTGACGTGGCTGTTCTTGTCACTCATGGGCTCTCCACGGCAGCAAGGAGGGCATTTCAGAGAGGCTGGCCACTGTCCCCACTTCACAGGTGAGGAAAGTGAGCTCCCAGGAGTGTCACGGCAAGAGAAAGTGATAGAAGAATATACCCAGGCTGAGGCCATTCTAGAAAGTTCCATGAATGGACTCCTCCTCCTCTGTTTTTCCATGCACATAAACCCCAAAAGAGGATGGAAAGAGAAACTTGAGAGTTGGTGAGGACAGGCCCATGGTGACAAAGGGGCCTCGGTGGCCAGAGTTCACCTATTTTTATTTTAGGAACTCTGTGTGTTGTTTAAGAAATGAAGGATGGGTGATGAAAGAGGGTGTGTGGCACTTAGTGTCACCCCCAGGTGTCCCTCAGCCACCAGCAGGTGCACAGTCAGCCTGCAGCTCCTGTGTGGGCTCTGGCTGTTCAGAGGGTGGTAGAGAGGACTGACCGTCTCCAAAATGTGACATTCCACCAGGCACACGGTCCCTTGGCCCTGTGTCTGGGCAGGGACCAGAAACCTGTATGTATACCCTCAATGACCTTGCCCCCGCCCTCCTTTCTGAGGCCCTGAGGGGAAATGGGTTTGAGGTGGCTAGATTGGTCAGGGCTAGGTGACCAGCACGCCCTTCCGCAACCTCACGCCCTCATGGGGGTACATGGAGTGTGGGGATCTGCACGCTGCAGGGGTGAAGGTAGCACCGCCCCTGGGGGCTCCTCCTGACTCCTCGGCAATCCGCCTGCCCAGACCATTCTTTTAAGCCTATTGCCTTAGTAATCTTTTCTGTCAGACCATGTTGGAGAGGTTTAGGCAGTTCAGAGTTTAACATCACAGCATGCTGGCTCCGTCAGAGGTCCGGGTGTGATATAAGAAAGACCATTCCGAGGAGAGATCAGGCAGCCTGAGGTGGCACATAGCCACGATCTGTTTTGCTCAGAAAATTAGAGTTCCACAGAGGCCCAAATTAGACTCCAGGAAGAACTTCCCAGCAGGGCAAGGCATTGCAGTGGCTGATGGGCGCCCTGTGCTCCACAGGGCACCGACAGAAGATGGAAGACCAGACCAAGGCCTTCCCCGACCGCTTCGGAGACCTGCGCATGCGTGTAACACCAAGCACCCCCAGCCCCCGTGGCTCGCTCAGCACCACAAGCCACTTCAGCAGCCAAGCCCAGACCCCAATCCAAGGTATGGACGAGCAGAGACCTGTGGGGATCAGGCAGGGGTGCGGGTAAGGAGCCAAGATGTGGTCCACTTACCCCAGGCTAAGTCCTCTGGGAAGATGGCTCCCCGACTGTTTCTTAGTGGACAGCTGGGGCAGTCTGCAGTCTAGACTACCAGGTCCACTCATGCCTGACCCTGGATGAGCATGAGCAGATGTGACCATCCCTCCCTCTGAAGCTCACTATTCCCTAAGGACATGAAGGTAACCCTGTGGTATGCATAGAGCCATGGCCTCCATGCCCCGACTTGGCACACATTCCTACTGCCTCGGCCTTCTCCTGGTGAGGGGAAATACCATGGGGACATCTCCTTTTTTTTTCTTTTTCTTCTGAGACAGGGTTTTTTTTTTTTGTGTGTGTGTGTGTGTGTTTGTGTGTGTGTGTGTGTGTGTGTGTGTGTGTGTGTGTGTGTGTAGTCCTGGCTATCCTAGAATTAGTTCTGTAGACCAGGCTGGCCTTGAACTCACAGAGATCCGCCTGCCTCTGCCTCCCAAGTGCTGGGGTTAAAGGCGTGTGCCACCACAACCCAGTATGTTGGGGATATCTCTTTCTGGGGCGGGGTGCTGTTCACACCTGAAACTGTGACATGAGATGCCAGCACCGCCTAGCCCAGCCCCTGCACCCAGTGTCACACGAATACAGAGCACTAGGGTCGGACTTGGTCCCCAGTGCCTGGATGAGGCAGCTAGGCTGCAAGCAGATCTCCCTGGGGTCTGTTATCCCGTGACAGGTGCTTGGCGGGCCCCACGGCAGGCATTGTACTTCTGCTAGCGGTCAGGGACAGGAGGCTAAGTGTAGCTGTCTCAGGTCAGGCAGGAGCAGATGCCGAGCCACAGAGGCCAGAGGGCTAGCCGTTGCCCTGTGTGGTACCTGTCCCTTCAGCTCACCAGTGATGTCTCGGGGTCAATGTGGCAGATGAGCGAATTGAAGCTGAAGAGGGTTGGTGCCACCCTTAGGCCACATAGCCTTCTGGTGACTGAGTCCAATGTCTCCCAGGGCCTGTCCTTAGGTGAGGACTTCTGAGGGTCTGAGAAGGGACCAAACATTAGGGCCAGAGTGGGCTGTATACTGGCCTCTCTCTGCCCAACCTTCTGCCCTTCTCTACACTGGTCTTTCCATGAGGATGCATTGCCGGGGATATTAACCATGTGTTCTAGGCATGATACAGTGTCAGGGCATGGCATCAGCCCTCAGTGTGTCAGGAAGCTGGCCCAATGTAAGGGAAGGCCCTACCCCCAGTTTGCCTGAGGCCATGGGATTGTGGGGTTGCGATTTGGCTTTTGAGCCCTGGGCCCTTGAGGTTCATTTCTGGCCTCATTAAATGCCCTGCATCTACCTCATGCCCAGCCCTGTCCAGGAGTTTGTCCTTGCCCCAACCCCACAGGCCAGTACCTACAGAGAGCCTGATCGAAAAGGGATGGATGGAGTCTAGCCAGGGACACCCCAGAGTCCAAAAGGGCTGGACAGTACTTCCTGTCCATCAGTTTCCATGAGAGAAGAGCACATGGTTACCCTGCTCCAGTGAGAGGGTGTAGTCTTGGGACTAGATGCTCCCAGGAGCCAGACTCAGCCTCCCACAGCCCTGGACCTCACCTGGCCAGTGTGGCATGGATGGCCAGTCCTTCTCTTAGTACATTCTGATATAGGACTCTTATGCCCCATGTTAACTCCAATGGCCCTTTGGTGTTCAGGAGAGGGTTCCAGGCACTTTGTTATCAGGTCAACCTGACCAGTTCTAGCTTTGCCTCGCATTGGCTGTGTGATCTTAGGCAAGTTGCCTAACTTCTCTGAGCCTCAGTTTTCTCAAGTGAAAAGAAGTTAGACTGGCTTTGGCGGGCTCAGATACGAAGAACCACACTCTCTGGTCCTCCGTCCTGGTGGGACCAGTCCCAAAGGTCCCCCAGGATGCCTCACCATGTTCCTTGGTTCCTGTTAATAGCTTTGACCCCTGGCTTTGGTCACTGCAGACGATGCCAAGGCTGGAGGGGGGCGCTTGCTGCGGACGCCCACAATGGGGGCTTCTCACAGCTCAAAGGGGCCCATTCAGCTGCACGCAGCAGCTGGGGCAATTTGGAGAAAATAAACATTTCCTCTCGCTGCTGGGTTGGCTGCTTGACAGTGGTCCCAGCAGCTCAGATTTCCTGGGGCTGTGAGGCGGAGGAAGCTGCTGAGGGTCTGAGGGGGTACCTAGGGCAGGTACTTCCCACCACTCCGGAGGAGAAGCTGGACAACGAGGAGAGAGGGGGAGGGGCAGCTGGTACAGCTCCAAGCACCCCAGTCCCTCCACTGCAGGGCCACAGTCCCACTGTCCCCCACAAGTCTTGTTCGGTCTGCTTTGAGAACAGGGTACCCTGGTAGCGGGCATCAGTGTGCAGTGTCCTCTCATCTCGCTGGTACCGAACATCCTCTCTGCAGGACTCCTGGGTGTGGATGGGCATCAGGCACCTCGACCTCCCAGACCAGCCAGGGCATCCCCACTTTTCATTTCGGAAAGCTCCAGCTGCCTGACTCTTGTCTGTTCTCTGCACCTGGAGCCAGAGGCAGCCCTCTGTGGTCACCCATAGCCAGGACCAGAGACGCTGATGCACACACCCCAGAGACCCAAGGAGTACCAGATACCTAAGGTCACCTGACACATTGGGCAGACAGAGCCCAGGAAGCAGGAGGCCTGAACTCCCCATCCCCCGGCACAACTAGTCATGGCCAGAGGGCCCACCAACCCACAGGGCCTCCCCTGGTCTTTTATCCGTGCTAGAGCAGACAACAGGCTGAGGCTTGGCAGGCCAAGCCTCTGGGCCACCACTGGGGACTGTCCTGTGCCCACTGCTGCCAGGGTATGAGGAGGGCTCCGGGTCAGGGTTTCATCTTATCAGGGTCCCAAACTCATCTTATCTGGGTACCCAGAGCAAGAGGTGCAACGGTGGCCGTGACAAGACAGAGCACCACAGGGTGCTGGACATGGCTCAGTTCTCAGCGTTTTAAGTGTGTTGTTAACAAATTTGATCCAGGTCCTCAGGAAATTGATGCACCGAGAGGTTAGGTGATTGACCAAGGGCACACAGGGAGTGAGAGTCAAAGCCAGGAAGATTGACTGGCTCCAGAGATCCCGTGGAAAGTCCCGCTGTCTCCACAAAGAGGCAGTGCCCACCAGGCCAGTGTTGGGAGTCAGGACAGTGTGCTCTGTGACCCCCATGCCTCTCCCTGGCTGGGTCCCGTTTTCCCACCAATGGGGTTAGGTTTGTTCCCAAAGCCCATGTGAATGCTGGGATTGGGGGCCTGTGGTTATAAAAGTAGGTATACAGGTTGCCACACCCCATCTTAGAGCTCACTGAGAAACCCAGACCCCTGGTGTTGCTGTGTGAGGTCTGACTGCCAGGCCGGGGTCTGGACCCCCAAGTGCCTCCAGCAAGTGTTTCACTTTGCATCAGAGGCGGTGAGGGTTTCACGCATGTAGTTGTATGACCGCCAGGTAACTCCAGCCTGCAGGGCACCCTTAGAAGACATAGGCTCAGGAAGTGGGGGTGAGGACCAGCAGAGCCCCCTCCCCAGCCAGGACACCAGTCTACCTACACGTGTGCCCATCCAGAGGGCATGGGGATGCCTGTGTGCTGCTGCCCAGTCTCTCTTAGCCCATGGCTGCCCCCGAGATCAGCCTTTCTCTATCTCTGCCTCAGTTTCTTCCTCTTCCTCTGAAGGTCCAGCTTCCAGTCTCACTGGGCCCCTGAAGACCCTATTCATACCCTTGATCTTGCCTGCTCTTCAGAGTGAGCTTGTGGGGAGCCCTGTCTAGTGCCTGTCCTAGCAGGCCGGGAAGGACACACAGGGCGAAGGAGGGCTGTCCCCTCTGCTTTGGCCCAGAGCTCCACTCCCAACCTAATCTGCAGCAAGAGTTCCCAGAGCACAGCCCTGCACAGCACAGCACAGGCAGAGGAAGGGGTCCCCAGGAAGGTCACCCCACGGTGGCAGAGGTCCCCTGGTGGTCCTGGCCTGCGCACCTGACCCCCCACTCTTGCTGTCCCCAGGCTCCTCAGACCTGAACCCCTTCTCCGACCCCCGCCAGTTTGACCGCTCCTTCCCTACGCTGCAAAGCCTCACGGAGAGCCGCTTCCCGGACCCCAGGATGCACTACCCGGGAGCCATGCCTGCCGCCTTCCCCTACAGCGCCACGCCGTCGGGCACCAGCCTGGGCAGCCTGAGCGTGGCGGGCATGCCGGCCAGCAGCCGCTTCCACCACACCTACCTCCCGCCGCCCTACCCCGGGGCCCCGCAGAGCCAGAGCGGGCCCTTCCAGGCCAACCCCGCGCCCTACCACCTCTTCTACGGCGCTTCCTCCGGCTCCTACCAGTTCTCCATGGCGGCTGCGGGCGGTGGCGAGCGCTCGCCCACCCGCATGCTGACCTCCTGCCCCAGCGGCGCCTCGGTGTCCGCGGGCAACCTCATGAACCCCAGCCTGGGCCAGGCTGATGGCGTGGAGGCTGACGGCAGCCACAGCAACTCGCCCACAGCCCTGAGCACGCCGGGCCGTATGGACGAGGCCGTGTGGCGGCCCTACTGAGCACCCTGGGGACTCGCCGGCCACCCGGACCGGCCCTCCAGCTCCAGGCTGCAGCAAGAAACATACTTTGGCCTAGTCCCAGGGGCCAGAGCTGGCGACGGCTCCCAGAGCTCTGTCCAGCAACAAGTTTGAACAGAGGATGTGGGGACTCCCCCCAGGACACTGCCCCAGCCCACACCCACCTCTGCCGTCTCCAGCCATGCCTAGGATTATCTCCTGAGTCAGAGGCTACCCCTGCCCATGAGGAAGGAGGCCTTTGCTGGCCAGAGAAGCTCAGGCTCAGAGATGTCCAAACTTCCTCTCTCTCTCACCCTGCACCCTGGGGACCAGCCTTCCCTCTGCATCGGTACCCCCTCAAGCCAACTGGAAACCCCAACCCCTGAGATGTCTTCACTGTAGAGAGGGAGGACCCAGGACACACCCACACCAGTCCCAAACGTGACTTCCCCGTTATTCCAGGCAAGCGGTCCCTGACCAGTTCTAGCTTACCCGAAGACACCAGGCCCCAGAGCAGACTTGTCCCTGGTGGCAGGTCCCTAAAGGGAGGAAGACCTCAACACCTCCAAACACATTCCAGCCTGCAGGGTCAGCTCGGTTCTCAGGGGCAGAGAGGTCCCGGCAGAAAGTCTTACGGTGGGAAGCAATAAAATGGTCAGCGTCCCTGTTCACTAGGCTCACTAGTCCAGCCAAGCTGTGCCCCAGGCCTTGCCTCCCCAGGCCTTGCCTCCCAACCTGCAGCCCGACTCCTTAATGTTTGTACCTAGAAGCAAACAACCTTGAAGCAAAAGAAAAAAAGCGACTTCATCAAGCATTTTAAAGCAAGGTCTGTGACAGGTGAAGTTCTGCGTAGGTGAAAGGCCTGCCTCTGCTAGTGAGATATCAGCAGGACTCCTGCCACCCTCAGACCTCACATTCCTCCCAGAAGGGGACCAGGGGCTCCAGGAGGCCTTGTGGAGGCTCTGGTGAGGTGTGCAATGGCAGAGCAGTGTCCAAGCAGAGGTTAGACAAGGCCCCCCTTAGATCGGGCAGGTGGGAAGGGAGGCCTTGGCCTAGGGCTTGGGTCATGGGGACTGTGGGAGATTGTCAGTGGGATAGGTTAAAAAGCTCTTACCAGAGCTGACCCACAGGTGGGTTTTCAAACTGAGTGAGCCACATCCTCTGTGGCCTTGGAACTCTCCTCTAGAAGGCTCCTTAGAGATGGTCTCTGTGGTAGTGCTTGGCCTTCCCCATTGCCCACACCTGTAACCACATACATATACACTCGGGCAGGTCAGGGGGGCCTGACAACCCTGTGCAGACACCTCCTGTTACAATTTCTTTTGTCCCACCCTTGTTGGGGGGAAAAAAAGCCCAAAACATTTTCTATCTCTTGGAAGTAGCTGAGTTAGCCTTCCAGCTCCTGCACCCAGCGGGGCCTCTTCACCTCTTCTCAGGAAGCCAGCTCTAGCCCATTGCTCTCCTCCCTGCCTCACTACCGGTCCGTGGTATAGACTGGCCCAGACTACCAAGGAAGACACCTTCAGGATCCTAGTGCTTAGCACTGTGCAAGCCACCCCGGACGACTACCCTTCCTGATATCCAAACGCAGGTGGAGATGAGAAATCACACACACACACACACACACACACACACACACACACACACACACACACCATTACTCCTCTTTCCCATCCTTGATCTTGATTATCAGCGACAGCTGAGTCTGTTGTCGGTCCTACAGTGAATTCAGGCAGCCTGGGCTGGTAAAAATGGTTCCTTATTTGCAAGGCTACTTTAAAGTGCTACTTGAAAGCACTGGCTAGAAAGAAAGCACAAGGAAGCTGAGGGGGTTGATACAATGTCACTGGGAGGGGTGGGTGGGTGCTGATCCTTTGTGACATTGTTACCCTGAAGTGTCCTACCTGCTGTGAGCTGGTCTTCCTGAAGGGACTCCGAGTTGAGGGGGAGGGCCTGCTTTGCACTATAGGCTGCTTGGTGTGTTTGTTTTTTATGCACAACTTGCTTGTACAGTCAACTGCCCATCTTGGGTACTATTTAACTGTAAAATGAAAATTGTATTTGTTACAGTAATATAACAGATGCCTTGAAGGACCTGTGTCAGGCTTCTGGAGTTGTGAAGGTGGGTGGGACCGCCTTCTCTTGGGCAGGAGATAGGGGACTGTAGGACAAGGTTGAGCTGGCTGTGTGGGAGATACCTCAGTGCTGGGAAGTCCTCCATCCAGCTCCATCGGGGTAGCTACAGAGACCTGGCCCAAGTCCCAAGATCCTGCCCTGTTGCAATATTAGCTTGCCTAAGATCAATCCCCAACAGGAAGTTCCTGTTTTTCTACCCTGGACTCTGGACCCTTTCTTACCCAGCAGCACCTCTGCCCACAGGATTCTGGCCTCCGCTGCTGCAGGACCTGTCCCCAGGTACACCCTGAGTGGGTCACCCAGCAGGACCTCTCCTTGAGTTAGAAGCAGTGTCTTCACAGCCCACAGTCTTTCATTTGGTTTATCTGAGGGTGGACCTGAAGGTGACCTCTGCACCTGAAGAACAAAACCCCTGACTTTAACTCCGGTCCCCTGTACCCCACATGTCCAAAGGAGACAGACCAAGGAGTCCTGGGCCCGCTGGAGGCAGAGCCCTGCGGGAGGAAACCATGCAGTTACCTCTGCAGCCTGTGGGTGGCGGTAGGAGTGGTTTCCTAGCAGCCAAGAGAAAGCAACACTTACCCCACCCCACCAAATCTCCACCACTCCCCCCAGCCCCCTGCTTCGGAGAGGAATGTGGGCTGATATTAGGAAGAACTCCCCAGCCTCTGGATAGTCGCTCTTGCCCTGCCCAGGTTTCCCCACCCAGCAGTGGCAGTTGACAGTAGCAGCTTCCTGCCTCTGCCCTTCAGAGACACCCTCCTGGTCACATGTCACAGTCACGGGCCCTGAGCTCCCACCAGAAGACAGGGACCTGCAGGGAAGAGCTGACTTCTGGGTAGGAACACTCCACTTTGAAGCTCCAGTCAGGCTGATGCACTTTCCAGAATCAAAGGGTCTGACACGGCCAGCCCAGGTGAGGAGGTCAGTCAGTGGCCAGCCTGGAAACCCTGAGGTCCTTGTGCCTCATCTGACAGATGAGAACCATAGGATCCACTGACTTGAGGATCTGTGACTGGCTTAGTGGCAGACTAAGAGGCAGTTCCCAGAAAGGACTCAAGCCTGTGACATCAGGCCTCGGATGGCTTTGACTCTTGTCCTGAGAAGTGTACATCCCGTCCAGGGAAAACAGGTCTGGGGGAGCCGATGCTGTGTGACATGACCTGACACAGACCCACATCTGCCTCTCTTCTCAACTAGCACCCCTCCCTGCCCCAGACTGCACTCCCACAAGCAGCCAGACCCCCAGCATGGACCCGGAAAGGGGCAGTTCTCAGCTCTACCCCACACCCCGGCTCGGAGCACTTCAGTGGCTCCGTTCATCTCAGGGTCATAAATGAAATGAGCTGTCAGAGGGGCCGAGTGTAAGAACAACCCTCTCTGGCAGGAACCCAGACCTCCCCTGACTCCTCCCCATGGGGGCTGTGCAGAGTGAGGGCTATGTCCCCCCAATATCCGCTGCTACACCTGTGTGGTCCTGGCCAGGGAAGTCTGGGAAGCCGGATTCCAAGCTTCCTATTTTTAGTTTGCGACGAAGAGTGGGCTGTTTGTTTTATATATTTATATCGACCACAGAGTGCCTGCCTGAGCCCGCCAGAATGCAAAGGGGTGGGTGGCCCTGATGTCAATGCTACTTCCCTGCTGTGCCCCAATGCTGCTAAGGTCCAAGACTCCTTGGTACTCTGATGGGTGGCTACCATTGACCACATAACCCTGCTCTGCTCCTGGGGACAGTATCTTCAAGGTTTTGGCCACAGCTTACGCAGTCACCACCCAAGTCCCATCTGCAGAGGAGCAAAGTCACAGCAAAGCAAAGGGGGGGGGGGGGGGCACGACAGCAAGATTGGAACAAGCACAAAGGCTCGGAGGAGGAGGTGTCTCTCCCCCTCAGACAAGATGGAGGATGAGTAGATCATAGGGCGGGCAAACAGACAGTCTTCTCCATCCATAGTTTTGTATGTAAAGGTCTGGGGATCGGCTTGGGGTAGCTAGAGAGGAGGAGAGTGGAGAAGGGGAGCTGGCCTTGGTCATGGGGCACAGAGGAGCCAAGCTGAGGGGTGTGGGGAGTAAAGTGAGAGCCACAGAGAGAAACTTGCTTGCTGGTCTCACAGTGGTCTGAGCACAGGAAGGGGAAGCTGTGAGCATCGGAGCAGGAAGAGCTGGACAATGTCATCGATACCTCTAGTCCTGACATCACAAGAAGGACTCCATGCCCCGACCATTGTCGAGTTTGGACAAGTTAGCATTGTGTAGTCCTGGCTGTCCTGGAACTTGCTTCGTAGACTAGCCTGGCCTCAAACTCACAGAGATCCGCCTGGCTCTGCCTCCTGAGTGCTTAGATCAAAGGCATGCACCAGCATGCCTGGCCAGGGTGAATGGTGTTTAACGGAATCATTGGAACAAGGTCTTAGGGGTAGCCACTGTTCCTACTCAGTTAGCTCTTTTGGGACTTCCCCATCCCTGTGTCGGTTTCCTCATCACAGGCCTCTGACCACCACCAAGGTCCTCAGTCTGATCCATCCATCCACTGTCTGCTGGAGTCTGAGGATGTGGAGGTTATGAGAGACAAGTCCCAGGTCCCCATGTTTATGTATTACATCTTAAATACTCTTTTTTCAAGAGGTAGGGTCTGATGTAGCCCAGGTTGGCTTTGAACTCCTGATCCTCTTCCCTCCACCTCCCAAATTCTGAAATCACAGGTGTGAACCACCCCTGGCTAAATGGTTTTTTTTTTTTTTTTTTTTTTTTTTGGTTTTTTCGAGACAGGGTTTCTCTGTGTAGCTTTGCGCCTTTCCTGGATCTTGCTCTGTAGACCACGCTGGCCTCGAACTCACAAAGATCCGCCTGGCTCTGCCTCCCAAGTGCTGGGATTAAAGGCGTGCGCCACCACCGCCTGGCTAAATAATGCTTTTTAAAGTGGCATTAAATAATCCTTAATCATGGAAGGAAAAAATAGAGCAATACAGATTCCTAAAAGGAATACAAGAAAATGTACTGATAATTTCAATCCCTCCAAAAGTGGCTATTATGAATATTTTGAGTTTTCTCACTTTCAGACCTTTGTCTTTTATTAAATATATTAATACTTTTTAGAAATAAATCTTTCTAGTCATTTATACTGTGCATTGTTTATCAATTTTTTTTTTTTGGCTTTTCAAGACAGAATTTCTCTGTGCAACAATCCTAACTGTCCTAGAACTATCAATGTCGTTTTAAAACTAGATAAAGAGCCAAGCACAGCGGCTCGCACATCAGCACTCAGAAGGTAGAGACAGGTAGATCTCTGTGGGTTTGCAGCCAGTCTGGTCTACAGAGTGAGTTCCAGTTTCCCATATAGTGAGGCCTCAAAGTCAGAAGGAAGTCCCTTAAGGGGTTAGCAACGAGCCCTGAGGGGAAGCAAGACGGTTGTCGTTCTCCTGTGCTGTGCCTCCCATGACATAATTTTGCTATAAAAACCATCATCAGAGGAGAAGGAAGAAGTAGAGATGAGAAAACATCCTTTCATAGAAGCAGAAGCGGGAACAGCTTGAGTCTGGGGATGAGGCTCCACAGAGGAGCACTTACCCAGCATGCTTGGGGCCTGGTTTCCATCCCCACCTCTGCACAAACCAAGCAGGGGTACTCAGGCTTGTAATTTCAGCACCTGGGAGGCAGAAGCGGGAGGCTCAGGAGTTCAAGGTCAGTCTCAGCTACATAGTAAGTTTGAGACCAGCCTGGGCTACACGAGACCCTCTCTCCAAAAAGAAAAGTAAAGAAGAAAGAGAGAAGATGAAGAGATAGACAGACAAACAGACAGATAATGGAGATAAATGATAGAAATAGATGACACAGAGAGATGATGGATGGACGGACAGACGGACGGACAGACAGACAGATAGACAGATGATAGATAGATAGATAGATAGATAGATAGATAGATAGATAGATAGATAGATAATGAAAGAAAGATAGATAAAGATGTAAAAAGGCTATTTATAGTCCCTTCTCCACTTTAGAAAACAAGTTGTCTATCTTTATTTCACAAAGCATGAAGTTGGAAGTAAATTCACAACCCCTGAATTCCTGGCAACCCCCCCTGTTCTCTCTAACATTCTGGCCTTGAGTTCAGACCTCTTCCCACAAGGAGTCTCTGCCAAGATGACTGCCTTTTCCAGCTTCAAATAGGCTCAAATCACCTATGCCTAAAATTTAAAAACAACAGCAACAAAAGAAAACCCAAACAAAAACAAAGTCCATCTCATCATAAAAGGGATCCTAGCCAGGCAGTGGTGGCACACACCTTTAACCCCAGAACTCGGGAGGCAGAGCCAGGAGGATCTCTGTGAGTTTGAGGCCAGCCTGGGCTACAGAGCAAGATCCAGAACAGGCACCAAAACTATACAGAGAAACCCTGTCTCGGAAAAAATAAATAAATAAATAAATAAATAAATAAATAAATAAATAAATAAATAAATAAATAAATAAATAAAATAAAATGGATCCTAGTACATTGGAGTTCTCCTGGGAGCGGAGAAGTGACCTTGAACAGCAGCACCTTCCAGCCCAGCCCTGGGAATGCTGGAGACCTGAGAAGTTGGATTTCATTAGAGGAAGAACGACAGCCATAGCTCTGATTGGCCCCTTGCTTCCAGACCGTGGGAGCTTTCCAGAGCCTGGTGAGCTCGGGTTGTTTTTTGCTTTTTGTTTTTCCCCCCCGTGTAAAATGGGCCCAGCCCTCACAGCCTGTGTCGCCTTGAAGTGCTGGAGTGTGGGCACCACTAAAATCATGACATCCAAAGTCAACACCAGCTGGAGACCCCTGGCCCCGGTGCCTCTGGGGAAATGAGTTACCGCCACACTGACTTTGTAAGTTTTGCACATGTCATAAAAGCCCAGACATTCCCCACACGTGAAGAGATGCCCTTTGCACATCTGCATTTGTGAAAGGTAAGTTTCTGAAGGTCTTCAGGGAACTTTGGGTGCGCTGCTGAGCCACTGGGGTTTTGACCCCTTTCATCAAAAAACAGTAGCCAGGCCGGGTGTGGTGCATGCCATAACCCCAGCACAAGCCTCAGTTATGTAGCAAGTTTGAGGTCAGCCTGGGCTACATGAAACCAAGATCAAGTGAACAAAATAATAATAATAATAATAATAATAATAATAATAATAATAATAATAATAATAAAGAAGTGAAAAGGGCAGGTGGCTTTTCAGGTGGCCAGGAGTAAAACTGAGAAACTGAGTGAGTGTCCACAATGACCAACTGTAACTACACAGCTTCACAATTTCACTTTTTTAACTTTCAGCAATTTTGACTTAAAGATCTATTTTATTATTTATTTACGTGTGTATGTATGTGTGCACATGCATGCCGATGCTCCTGGAGGCCAGAAGAGGGCATCAGATTCCCTGGAGTTCCAGGCAGTCACGAGCCATCCAGCTGGCTGGTGGGACCCGAACTCAGGCCCTCCTGCTTGGGCAGCAAACGCTGGGAACCACTGAGCTGTCTCTCCAGCCTCACTGTCCCCTTTTTACCTGTTTTGTTAGGAATATAAGTCTGTGCATAACTGTCATACCAGGTGGTATTCGAGTCCTTTGTGGACACCATTTCTTAACAGTTCCAGGACACGCCGATGCCCGAGCAAGCATAGTTGCACAGGAGGGAGGAAGGTTCTAGAACCTGATTGACACAGTTCTGGAGTGTAAGTTATACTTCAGGGTTCATTCCCGCCCTAAGGCTGGTGAGCAGGGTTTCACACTGCTGCAGACAAACCCCTTGGTACACACCATGCTAGGGTGGTCCCAAGTGACATGAAAACCCAGGTTCTTCTGGTTGTGTGTGTCTGTGTGCATGTGTGGGGAGGGGTGCATGAGTATGCATGCATGTGTGTATGCACATATGTATGTGTGCCTATATGCAAATATGCCTATAGGTGTTGTATATATGTGTGTGCCCACTTGTGTACACGTGTGTTTTCATGTACATGTATATATATAGATGTGTGTGCCTGTGTGTGTGAGGTGTCGGCTGAACCTTCCACCCGGTTGTGCATTTGACACTGTCTTTTGCACTGCATTGTGCCTCTCAAAATTTGTGTTGTGGGAACCTCAGAAAGTGTCCTGACTTGGAAACAGGGTCATGGCTGATGCCTTCAGTCAGGGCGAGGCCACACTGAGCTAGAGCAGGAGTTGTCCAAGTGACAGAATCTGCATCAGTACTGTTATTTGCAGTGCTGGGAGCCAAAGCCAGGACTCTGCACACATCAGACAAGCACACTACAGACATGCACTGAGCCAACCCTCAGATACAGCACATGCATGTCTTTAAAAATGACTTCAGTTTTGTTCGCTTGCCTATCTCAAGAGGGAGCTGGAGAGATGGCCCAGTGGTCCAGAGCACCCCAGAGAGACGGCCCAGTGGTCCAGAGCACACCAGAGAGATGGCCCAGTGGTCCAGAGCACCCCAGAGAGACGGCCCAGTGGTCCAGAGCACACCAGAGAGATGGCCCAGTGGTCCAGAGCACTCCAGAGGACCCACCTTTGGCTCACAACTACAACTTTAGGTCCAGGGGATCTGACGCCCTCTTCTGGCCTCCACGGACACTGCACACAAATGGTGCACATACACTCATGCAGGCAAACACATTCAATGCAATCCCAGTCAAAATGCTAGAATATTACTGTGGATGTTGCAAACTGATTCTAATGTTTACACAGCATTGCAAATGGCCCAGAATAGCCAGTGCAGTATTGACAGGAAAGAGCAAAGTTGGAGCACACACATAGATTGTTGAAAGTAATTTTTAACCACTCCTTTAAAATAAAAATGTTAACTCGATGATTTTTAAAGAATAGTTTTAGGTTCATAGCAAAATTGAGAGGAATATACAGAATCCCGCCCTATACACACACACACACACACACACACACACACACACACACACACGGCCCTTCCCCCAACACAAACACAGCATGTCTCTTAGCAGCATCCCCACCAGAGTCATGAAACTGTCCCTGCTGAGGAACCCAGGAGGACACAGCGGTTCCATTCCCTCCGTGGCTGTCCTTGGAGTTTGCTCTTGGCTGGATGTCTGTGGGTCTGCACAGTACACAATGACATGTCGCATCTCTGTGGACCAGACACTCCACTTCACCGCTCCCTGCCCCCAACCCTCGACCCCTGACCCCACTCATCTTGGGGATAGTTTTCCTCTCCTAGAGTGTCAGATATTCTGATGCCTCACATTATTTAGCCTTCCTAGACTTAGTAGTATGGATTAAAGTGTTCCCATTTTAAACCATATTTTGATTTCTGTGTGTGTGTGCAGAGGTCAGAGGACAACCTGCAGGAATTGGTTCTTTCTATTATCGTGCAGGTCCTTTGGATCAAACTCAGGTCACCAGGCTTGGCAGCAGGTGCCTTTACCTGTTGAAACATCTTGCTGCCCACCCTGCCGTTTGCTTTTTAAGAAAACTTTGTTTTTCACACTGAAAGAGAGCTATGGGATAGGCAGTTTCCTATTTCTTTTCATGGTTTGGTAGTTCATTTCATTTTAGTGCTGAATAGTATTCCATTTTCTGGATATACCACAGTTTTTCTATCCATTCACCTACTAAAGAACATTTTGGTTTCTTCTTAGGTTTTGACGATTATGACAAAAGCTACTGTAAACATCCATCAGCAAGTTTTTGTGTGGGTCTAAGTTTTGACTCTGGAGTGAGTAACAAGGAATGAATGAATGAATGAATGAATGAATGAATGAAACAGACTGTGGCTTGCATGTGTCATCATCCAAACATGTATCAACACATGTTACAATACAGATAAAAGTGTTACCCTATGTGAATGATAAGACCACACGCATTGTGCCATCCCGGTGTGGCCATGCCCAGAACAGGTAACTCTAAACACGGAAAGTAGACTATTGGTGGCCAACAACTAGTGAATGGGGAATGCTTGTGAAAGGTTCAAATTCCCATGGAGAGCAACGAAAATATTCTGCAATTAGTGGTGATGGTTGGATGACCTTTTACTGAATAAATAAATGCTACCCATTAATGCATGTATCAAACCCAGGACCATGGGCATGACAGCAAGTGCTCTACACTGAGCCACATTTCCAGCCACTAATTAATGCATGGGTTAATTAGGGGCTGGAGAGGTAGCTTCGTTGGTAGACTGTTTGCCTAGCCTGCCTGAGGCCTGGGTTTGAGCCCCAACAGTGCATAAGCTAAGCGTGGAGGTGCACACCTGTAGTCCTAGTCCTTGAGAGGTAGAGGCGGGAGAGTCAGGAGTTTGAAGCCAGCCTGGTCTACATAGATAGTCAAAGATCAGTTGGAGCTACATGAGACCCTGTCCCCCACAACCCAAATAACAACAACGATAACAACAACAACAACAATAGTAGTAATAACAACAACAACAAAGGCTTGAACAGATGACTCAGTGAACAAGAATGCTTGATGCTGAGTTCTGTTCCCAGCCCCCATGCCAGATGGCTCACAACCACCAGATCTGATGCCTCTGGCCTCAGAGGGCACCAATATACACACATGCCCCACCCCCACCCCCACCCAAAACAAAAGCTAAAATCAAATTATCTTGAAGTCAGAAGCCGGGGTCCAGCAGGATGAGAGACACATTTTCTCCACATGGTGACTGTCCTTGTCTCACAGGACTGTCAACAGAACCGGGAGCTAACCATCCACTCTCAGATCACAGGCTTCCTTAGAATCTCCAAGAGTGTGTGCTAAAACATGAGCCACCTCTGGGACGCTTCTGACTTAGCCAGTGCAGGCTGGGAATTTGCATTTCTGGTAAGTTCCCCGGTGCTGACGCTTGCAGAAATGCACTTGCCGACAACACCAAGTCTGATCCTAGACTGAGGGGAACTCGGGGTCCTGTGACACACTGCCCTGAGCCCTACAGCCAGACACTCCTGTATGCTATTGTCTCAGTTTTCTGGTTGGGGAAACTGAGGCTCAGAGAAAGCAGTGGCTACTGGTAGTTGGGAGAAGAGCGGGACATGGCAGAGCTGGAACATAAATAAGTGCATGTCTTCTGACTCTGGTTTGAAGATGTGTCCCAGAATTGGGGGAGGGAGGGCACCAGCCCTCTGCCCTCACCCAGTCTCCATCTCCCTACCCTTTCAGCTCAGTCTGGCTTAGGATATGCTTTTCTCCTTTCCGCCATTCTCCCTCTCTCTAGAGCAGAGGTGCGCCGCCCCCCACCCCCACCCCAGACATCCTCCCACTCTGTGACTGTTAACTTTAATTGTCAACTTGACGCAACCTAAAATCATCTGGGAAAAGAGTTTCAATGATGGATTGTCTGCATTGTCTTGTCTTGGGGGATTGTGGGTGTGTCTGTGGGGAATTGTCTGAAATTGATTGATGTAGGAAGACCCAGCCCACTGTGGGTGGCACCATTCTCTAGTCAAGAGGTCCTGAACTGTGTGAGAATGAAAAAAATCAGACTCAGCACCAGCAAGCAAGTGAACGTGCATGCATCCATTACTCTCGGTTCTTGACTAGGTGAGATGTGTCCTGTTGTTTAACATTTCTGACTTGACTTCCCCAGAGTGATGAACTGGAACCTGGAAATGTAAGCTGAGATAAACCCCTTCTCCCCTAAGCTACTTTTTTTTTTTTTTTTTTTTTTTTGGTTTTTCGAGACAGGGTTTCTCTGTGTAGCTTTGCACCTTTCCTGGAACTCACTCTGTAGACCAGGCTGGCCTCGAACTCACAAAAATCCACTTGGCTCTGCCTCCCGAGTGCTGGGATTAAAGGTGTGTGCCACCACCGCCAGGCTCTAAGCTACTTTTTAATCAGGATATCTTATCACAGCCATTAAAATGAAGCTAGGATACAACTCAGCCTGGGAACCTGGCCTGCATCCCAGCAGGTGGACTCAAGATAGGGCAGTCTGAACCAAGCCACAGAAGACATGATTCTGAGGTCTCCCAAGGAGTCGTTTAAAAACAGTCGCCGCTGGGCATGACAGCCCACACCTATAACCAAAGTACTAGGAAGGTTGAGGATCATGAGTTCAAGGCCTACCTGGGTAAAATGAACAGACCCTGACTCAAATACTGAAAACAACAAAAGACTCTCACAGTGAGTTCCATGGAGCTTGTTCGAGGCCGTGTTACATCGGTGGCTTCTAGCTGCTGTCACTGGCACAGAAAGTGGCCCTCCCTCCCTGTGTTCCTGGCTTCAAACACTGCCTGGCTCTTGATCTGTTTGAGACATCCTTGGCTTTGGGGGACACAGTTTGGAATTTAAACCCAGTTGTAGGGGCTCCCAGGTGGTGAAGGTACCTTTGGCCTGGCCATTGCAAAGGATGTCAAGGCCGCATTCCAAGACCCCTGTGCACGGTTCCCAGAAGGCATGGTGCAGACCACACCGCCTGCAGCAGCCTGATGTGGGGGAGAGTCTGAATCACTTGTCTTCTTCCTATGAACCAAAGTGGCAGCACAGACAGGTCCATCTCTGCTGGTGGAGGGGAGGAGAGGCCAGGAAAGGCGTTAGCCGGGAGGAGCCTGGCCGCTTTGTAGGGCTCAGCCTTCGAAATGTGCTGCTTCTCAAAGGCCGTAACCCCTGTTTTATAAACACAGTGTTCAATGCGGAGATGCTGTGTTTGGGCATCTTTGAGAGGCTGGGTTTGTCCTGTTTCAATATTTCTGGAATTGGGTGTGTCCCACCGCAGCGGCTGGCGGGGCTCTCTCGTTGCCTGCCGATGCTGAACATCACATTTGTAGGGGACTCTGTGGCTTGGGAGAACCCTCAGAGACAATGGGGGAGTGTTCTTTCGAGTCGTAGGAACCAAATCATTGTGGGCACAGGGTGGAGGAGGTGGCGAAGCAGGCGGGCTCAGCAGCATTCCTCACTGGGGAGTCACAGACGCTGGCTACACAATGGCACAGCTCGTGCCAGCGGCTCCCTGACATCTGAGGACTCTGGGGAAAGCACTTCACCCAAGTTCAGCTCGGTGCCTCACGCCTGCAGTCCCAGCACTCGGGAGGAAGAGGCAGGAGAATCAGGTGTTCAAGGCCAGCCTCAGCTACATATGGAGTTCGAGGTCAACCTGGGCTACATGAGACTGGGTCTCAAAAACAGAACACACAAAGGACAAAACAAGAAACAGCACACGCAAAAGCTTTCCAAGTAGAGACGGGCTGTGGAGCTCTGTCCGTCTGTCTGCTGTGAGCCAACAGCTCTCTCCTGACATGGTAGAAGTTGTCCTCCACGACGAACTGGTGAGCCCGACGAACTGGTGAGCCCGACGAACTGGTGAGCCCGACGAACTGGTGAGCCAGATATCAGAACTCCTGACTGTGATGTTTGCCAATTCCCGTGGTGTAAACTCTCCACACACACACACATCACTTACAAACCTAAAAGAACTCTTAGGAATAAGATAAAAAATTCTAAGTTACAAAGAATTATAATTTTACTGACAGAGTTTTTGCTTCCTAGGGCATGTAAAATAGAGGTCTGTCTACTTTGAAGGACTTCGTAGACCTATTAAAGTAGAATCATAAATCCCTTTAAGTTTTTTGTTTTGTTTTGTTTTCGTTTGTTTGTTTGGTTTGGTTTGGTGCTCTCAAGAGCTGGATAAACGCTAGGCCTGGAGTTAAAACTAAGAGATAAGTTCTAGGTGTGTAGTGCTGTGTGACTTTAAGCAAATCAGTTATCCTCTGTGAAGCTCCATTTTCCTACTCCCAAAATAGAGGTCACACTATTCTCCACCCCACAGGGGTATGGTAAAGGTTTTGTGAGACGCCACATGCAGGATGGTTGATCACATGCCCTTGTCACAGTCCCAGTCCCCCTTCAAAGCACACTAATGAAAAGTGCTCCACCAGTGTGGAAAGACGATGTGACACAAAGGGGACAGCCAGACAGCGACTGGACATGTCACCCCACGGCTGAGGTAGGAGACACCCTGAGAACAGTGTGGCAGGCTGGAGCCCACTTCCACATGTGGGAACATCTGCCTTGTGGTCAGACCTGCCATCCCGGCCTGGCGTCTTGCTCATTCAGAATGGAGAAGTGGCTGTGGGAATGATTCCAGTCTTCAAAGGGCTGACGCGGACCTGGGACACAGAACCAGGCTCCAGCAGCTGAAATGGAAATGGTTCCTGGGAGCTCACCCTGCTGCCCAGCTGGGTGGGGGTGAGACCACATGACCGAGCCTGTGATGAAGCAATGTGGCCTTCCTAGGCCGACTCCGGCCTGAGCTCTGTCCCCGCTAGTCACCGCTGTCTCTGCACCCTCCTCCCTGAAGCTTGGCTTCTGCTGGTGAGCAGCGTGGATGATGAGATCATCTGCTTGCAGGTTCCCAGAGAACTCCAGCCGACACCGCTCACATGGTGCTCAGCAGCCCCACACACAGTGGGTGCCTCCACTGGTGGAAATGTGAGGAGGCAGAGTCGAGTTCCCTAAGCGCCATGCCGGACACTGTGGAGGGAAATTCACCCTGAATGCAGCATAGGTGCTCAGGAAAGAAGAAAGTCTGGTACTGGGAAGAACACTGCAAATATCCTGGGAGCACTGCATCTCCTTTGGAGGGTGAAGGTTAGCGGAGTGTAGGAGAACAGGGCATTGCTGGCTGGTGACACCCGTTGCTCCAAAGACAAGCCCGGCTTTAGGTTGGGAACTACGTAGAGGTCCATGCTTGCCTACCACTGTAGCCAAATCCTCACGCTCTGCTGGCCTGGCCGGTACTTGATGGACCCTGGCTGCTGCCTTTGGAGTTAGGAGAGTGAGCTTCCCAATGTCCAAAGCTTAAGTGGAAACCAGCGTGACCGCGCTGGACTCCAGCCTGGACTGTGCTCCTCCTGTGCTCCTCCTGTACCGCAGGGGGGGACCTGCGTGCTGCCTTCCCCTGGCTTGCCGTCAGCTGCTTTCCAGTGGGTTCTGCCAAGGCAAGGAGCTGGGGGAGGGCATGAAGAGAGAAGCTGGAGTGTCCTGCTTCCCTCCTGCCTCAGCAGGTCCCAAGAAGTGGCCGTGTCTCCTCTATGTCCCAGCTCCTACCCAACAAGCCTCTGATGGCCCCAGTAGCCAGGACTCTGGGCTCTGCTAACCCCATCACCTCTCCTGGTCCTTCCATCCCCCAGAGTTTCATCTCCAGGTCCACTCACCGTCTCCTCGTTTCCTTGGCCTAAGCTCCCCTATAGCCTGCGTAACTAACTCTCTGCATTAAGTCCCTTTGTCCATCCAGAGACAAGAGTGCTTCTGGCTGGGCGGTGGTGGCACACGCCTTTAATCCTAGCACTCGGGAGGCAGAGGCAGGCAGATCTCCAAGTTTGAGGCCAGCCTGGTCTACAGATCAAGTTCCAGGACAGCCAGGACTACACAGAGAAACCCTGTGTCAGAAAGAAAAAAAAAAGAGTGCTTCTGTTTTCTTGTTTGGATCCAGAAGAATACCAGCCTTCCTGATGCCTCGGACAGGAGGCTGATCTGAAAGGTCCTTTGCCAGCTTGAGTCTCTGGGCTTAACTTTAGGTGAGGGCATCACTATGCCCTCCTATGTGAATGCCAACTTCTGGAAGATGGCCACCAGATACACCAGCTCTGCCAGGCTGGCAAAGGTCCAGCAGCAGAAGCTGCCCCCTCCAAAAGATGGAAGCCCCAGCTGCCTAAGCAAGAACTATCCAGAGTGCTGGGGATGGTCCCTCACCCCAGAGCTTTGCAGACCCGATTCCACATGCACGCCTGGCGAGGCTTCCAGAGCCCTGGAGCAAATAACTGTCAGCACCGCGCCCACCCCCATTTAAGAGTGAGGAAATTAAAGGAAGGAACTTCCCCACAGACAGCCAACAGGTGAGGGGCACAGATAGTCTGGAACTTTCAGGTTTCCATCTTACAGCTGGGACTCTGTCCCCTGGCATACCCAGAAATGGGGTACTCAGTGCTTGATGAGCCTGGGTCAAGATGGGCTTCTAGAGCGTGCGTTGGCAAAGGCCAGCAAACCTACGCTCAGGCAGCTAAGGCCTAGCGAGCCCACATTGGGGGACCATCATTTTAGCAGTGTTCCCATGCAGAGTCAAGGTTAATAATACTCACAGAGGCCTCCTTGAAAGGGAAGCCCGAAAAGACTCCATGGCTCTCTACAGGCTGTTGGCTGGGAAGCAGGGAACATCCAGCCTTGTGCTCACAAGCAGCTGGTACACCAGTCTGCCGTGGCTACAGCCGGTGTATGCAGAAAACCTCAGTTGTGGTTTGAATGAGCATGCCCCCAGAGGCTCAGACGTTTGTCCCTAGTTAGCGACATTGTTTGGGTAAGTTTAGGAGGAGGTGTGGTCTTACTGGAGGAAGTAAGTCACTGAAGGAGGACTTTGAGCTTTAAAAACCCCAGGCCCTTCCCAGTGCACTCTCTACTTTCTCCTGCAGATGGCATTAGCAACTTCGAGGGGTAGGGGCTGGGGGTGCACACTAGGGGAGGGCAAGCTGGGGAAGAGCACTGCCCAGAAGGGGTGAGGTGGAGGGGTGGATTCTTTGATCTCTAAGGGTCCCTTCCGCCGGAGTTTATAACCCATGGCTGAAGGACTCAGGACAAGGACTGTAGCCGTTACTTTTCTATTGCTGTGATAAAACACTGTGACCTTTTATAAGGCAACTTATAAAAGAAAACATTTCACTGGGCTTGCGAGTTCCAGGGAATGAGTCTGTGATGGTGAGCACAGGCATGGGAGCAGGAGCATCAGCAGGCAGAAGGCAGTGAGCACACGGGCAATGGCACAAGTCTTCTGAAACCTCAAACCTGCACCATTGAGACACCTCCCCTAACAAGCCACACCTCCCCTAACAAGCCACACCTCCCCTAACAAGCCACACCTCCCCTAAAAAGCCACATCTCCCCTAACAAGCCACACCTCCTCTAACAAGCCACACCTCCCCTAAAAAGCCACATCTCCTCTAACAAGCCACACCTCCTCTAAAAGCTACACCTCCCCTAACAAGCCACACCTCCTCTAACAAGCCACACCTCCTCTAACAAGCCACACCTCCTCTAACAAGCCACACCTCCCCTAACAAGCCACACCTCCCCTAACAAGCCACACCTCCTCTAACAAGCCACACCTCCCCTAACAAGCCACACCTCCCCTAAAAAGCCACACCTCCTCTAACAAGCCACACCTCCTCTAACAAGCCACACCTCCCCTAACAAGCCACACCTCCTCTAACAAGCCATACCTCCTTTAACAAGGCCACACCTCCTAATCCTTCCCAAACTGTTTCACCATGTGGAAACCAAATATCCAAGCGTGAGCCTATGGGGGCTGTTCTCATTCTAACCACCACAAAGACAGTATCAGTAACGACCCCCATTGGCTGAATCTCCACTGTTGCCACACCCCCGGTGCTCAGAGGCCTTAAGGTGACAATATGTCTCACAGCAATGCTGAGCTAAGAGGTCTGACTCCGGCCAAGTTACAGGTAAGGAAAAAGTATGGGAGGCTGAGATTCCAGAAGATTCCATCAGACTCCAATGCCAGGGGAAATAGTGGGCAGCTCCAGTCACACCCTGAAATGCCAAAAGGTCACAGCTGTCAGTTGAATGCACTTCTAAGTGGACCACTTAATCCCCATGTGGCATGTAAACAGGATTTCTCAGTAGGGCACAAGCTCTGACCTGGGGGACAAAGTCCTCATCTCTGCATGCATGGGTCATGCATCCTCTCCACAGTCACTCTGGGAAAGCTTGCTGCCTCAGCCACAAGGTCCTCAGACATGCTGTAGTGTGGGCCATTGAACCTCACAGCCTCTAGAGCCATAAACTGAAGAAACCTGTTGTGTGATATTTTATTTGTGTTCTGACAAGTAAAGCTTGCCTGGAGATCAGAGGGTGGAGCTAGCCACTAGTTAGCCATCGAGGCCTGGGGTGGTGGCTCACACCTTTGATCCCAGCACTTGGGAGGCTCATGCCTTTAATCCCAGCATAGTCGGGAGGTGGAGACAGGAATATAAGGTGGGTGGAAACAGGATCTCAGCCCCTATTCAGTCAGAGGATCTGGAGAGGTAAGAAGTCACTGGTGGCTACTCCTTTGCTTCTCTGATCTTTCAGGTTATTACCCCAATATATGACTCCTGGTTTTTATTGATAAGTCTAATTAAGATCATGCTTCAGAAACCTCTCTTCTCTGTGAGTTACCCGACCTGTGACCCTCAGTCACAGCCAGGACAGTCACCCCATCCAGGTCTGCCAATGCCAGTGCCAGATGTTTTAGCATTCTGTTCTATTCTGTTAAAAGAAAATTAAGCCCTGCCTCACCCAGGTGGTGCACACCTTTAATGCCAGCACTTTGGGAGAGAGGTAGGTGGATCTCTGAGTTTGAGGCCAGGCTGGTCTATACAGAGAGTTTCTGGACAGCTGGAGCTATGTAGAGAGACCTTATCTTCTTGTATAATATTAGAGGGACCAGCCTCAATATTATACATCCCAGGGGCTCAGGAGAGAGAACTACTAACGGCGAGGACTATTTTCAGGAAATAGAATCTCAGAACACCAAGCTCTATAGTCCACTTGCTTTAATTCCTCTGGCATAACATCCTTTATACACAGCTTCAGTTCTGTTCTCGTGCCTAGCTCCTTTCTTGCCTGATTTCTCTCTGTTTATCTACTGTTCCCTCTTAAGTTCTATCTTAATTCTCTCGTCTTAATTCTGCCTCATCTAAGTCCTTTTCACCTTGTTCTTACCCAGCCAGTACTTCCCCATCTGACTCTTCCTCATCTTCTGTCTCGTTCCTCTAGTACTCTCTTCTAGCCCTTCAATCTAGTTCTTCCCCATCTCAATTTGTTCCTCTCAAGTTCTTACCCATCTAGTGCTTCCATTCTCTTTTCTCTTCTCTGTCTTGTGCCCTGGAAGTCCCGGTATATAAAGGGAGGGTCCGAGCTAAATTGTGTAAAGCTATATACTTAATGTCCACCTCTCCTAGGCGGTGTCTCCTTGTGGAATTTACCTTAAGTCAGGAGACTTGCCTGTGGGCTGCTATCATTGTTAGTCCTCAGAAGTTGGGCGCCCCCCTGGGCGATGTCTCCTTGTGGAATTTAAGTCAGGAGACTTGCAGGTGGGCTGTTATCATTGTTATCCTCGGAAGTTGGGCGCCCACCTGGGTGGTGTTTCCTGTAGTCCTTGAAAGTGGCTAAGGGAGATAATCTGATTCCAGAGAAAGCCTTTCCTGAGGCTGTTCTCCAAATACCTGGAATGTGTATGTCCAGAGAGTGATGTATGTCCAGAGTCCACACTGTTAGCCCTTCTTAGGGAAAAGTCAATTGGGAAAACTATGAAGGCACACATGATTTTCATAACAGAAGACAGCTGATATATAACAAGCCAAGTAACACCAAAAACTCCTTGGGATTTGGCTTCCTCTGGAGGAATTCCCTGATCCCTCCAGGTAGTGACTTTGCCATAACCAGCTGAGTTCTTATGATATATATTCCTGCGGCCTGCAGCATTATCTCTCAAACAAACAAATGATAATAATAATTAAGCCCTGAGAGTATGACAAGAAAACACAGTCAAGCCCGGGTGCTGTGGAATAATCCTTTTCTACACTGTGAATGTGTGTTGCTCTCATTGGTTAATAAAAAGCTGACAGGCTGGTAGCTGAGCAGAAAGTTAGGCAGGAAAGCCAAAGTGAGAATGATGGGAAGAAAGAGTGTGGAGTCAGAGGAGTCACCAGCCAGATGCAGAGGGAGCAGGAGATGACCATGCCATGCATATAAAGGTTTTCTATAACCAAATAGAAATATAGGTTAACTTAAAATGTAAGAGCTAGTTAGCAATAAGCCTGAGCTATTGGCCAAGCATTTATCATTCATATCCAGCCTCTGAGTGGTCATTTGGGATTAGGCAGTCAGGACAGGAAACGTGTGTTTACACTCAGGTTCCTTGCCCTGGCTTTGCCGTCAGTTAGCATGCAGTTCATTGCTCTCCCTACACACCCACATGATGCTTGCTGAGCCCCAAGTAGAATGTCAACCTAAGTGGACTGTGCTGTCTCTTGAGTCCCTGTCAGCATGGCCTCATGAGACAAGGACCTTGTCCTGTGCAGCCTGGAACCACAGCCACCACGCGAAGAGTGAACATGGGCAAGAGACTGCTCCCATCCCACCAACAGCCCAACACTGTCCCCACATCCCTTTCTACCTTCATTGATGGCTTTGAGCTGGATCCTCAAACACCTGCCCTTCTTCTTCTGCCCACCTGCGTTTCCTGGTCCCCACTCTGCCCAATGGTGAGTGAGTGACCCGGATGCTGCACATCGTATGTTTTCTGACACACAGAAGCCTATGACAGACCCCCACACCCTGTGCCCTTGGCCTAGCTCTGTTTACACTCAGAGCTATATACTCATCATCACAACTTGGTGAGTAGAGTCTCCACATGCCCCAGGCCAGGAAACAGGCCCACTTGACATGTGACATGTGACATGCAGGCACTACTGGCCCAGAGCAGCTCCCATGGGGGATGGGGGGAAGGAGACGGAGTCACTGCTTGTTAGAAGGCTGGGAGTGGACCCAGGAACACAACTGACTTTTTTAAAGTTTAGATTAGCATACAGAGCAATGGGTTAGGAAATCTTCACACATATGTGTTGTTGTCCTTTGTCCTCATCTGTCCTCTTCCCCACATCCCTCCTCATGCCTCTGGACCCTCTGGCTAGATCCCTTCCCGTCCCCAGATGGTCCTCTCTTCTACATTCTCAGCACTACTGTTCCATTCTCCCTCCCTTAGGACCTCTTTCTCCTCCTCCCAGGGTCCCCTTTCTAGTTTCATAGCCTATACATCCATAAACACACATATATGTGCACACACATGTAATTTCAGGTCTAGGCTGCACACGTGAGAGAATCATGTGACATTTATCTGTGTGTGAGACGTGTTTCACACAATCCCAGTTCCGTGCATCTCCCTGCAAATGCTTCATTTCCATTTCATTTCATTCATGACTTCATTTTCTTTACAGCGGCACAAAAGTCCATGGTGTGTCTGGACAGACGGCTCAGTCCACAAAGGGCTCGCCGCACAAGCATGAGCACCTGAGTTCGAGACCCAGCGACCACATAAAAAGCCAGGCAGGGTGGTGTGTGTCTGTAACTTCGGCCCCAGGGATCCCCAAAGCTCACCAGCCCGCCGCTAGGCTAGCCTATCGGTGAGCTCCAGATTCAGCGAGAAACTCCATCTCAAAAACCAGCGTGCAGTGCCCGTGAGGTGGCATGGTAGGCCAGATGCTGGCTGCCAATCTGATGACCCAAGAGCAGTCCCGGTACCCACACAGTGGGAGGAGAGAATCAGTTGTCTTCTGACTGCCATCTGTAAGCTGTGTCTCGTGTCATCTGTAGGCTGTACCCACCCATGCCCACAAACGCAAAACAAATAAATAGATATGAAAACGAGAAACAGAAATAAGTGAGAAGAGCGATCGTGGAAGGTACTCGATGTCAACCTCTGGTTTCCACATGCACACACACAAAGTGCACACCCACCCACGTGTACACCTGCACACACCCACACACACACATACATGCAGTGTACACCCACCCACGTGTATACCTGCACACACCCACACGCACACACACATACATGCAGTGCACACACCCACGTGTACACTTGCACACACCCACACGCACACACACATACATGCAGTACACACACACAGCACCGTGTACACCTGCACACACCCACATGCACACACACATACATGCAGTACACACACAACACTGCCCCTCCTTCTTTCTGCTCGGACCTGCACAGATGTGGGTGCATGTTGGACATGTGAGAAGCCCATTTTCCAGATGGCAAACTGGAGTTCACAAGAGCAAATGACATCTGCCCAATGTCACTTGAGGAAAGAGGCCACTCCCGAAACCTGCACTTTCCAGCTCTGAGATGTCCGAGGCGACTTTGGGAATTGAGGGATCAGCGCCCCCTCCCGGGCAGGCTGCTCAGTGGGCTTCACTGTCCTCTTTCCCACTCCACTGTGGCAGTGGCTTGATGTGCAGCCCAGACAAAGAAAAGCGGCTAAGCTGGCCTCTCCAGTGTGCAGGGGACGAGGTTACGAGGTTAGCAGAGGACTGACAGGAAGTGTGCTCCCTCTCTCTCTCTCTCTCTCTCTCTCTCTCTCTCTCTCTCTCTCTCTCTCTCTCTCTCTCACTCTCTCTCTCTCTCTCTCTCTGACTTTTTACTTATCTTTATTTATGCTTACATGTGTTTGCCTGGGTGAGTTAATATGTACCACATGTGTGCAGGGGCCAGAACAGGGTGCTGGATCCCCTAGAATTAGAATTACAGATATTTGTGAGGTACTTAGAGTGGGTGCCAGGAACTGAACCCTGGTTCTCTGCTGGAACAGCAAGTGTTCTATACCACTGGGCTGCCTCTCCAGCCCTGTGGAAGGGCCTCATCGCTACAGAGTCGGTAGCTTGGAAAAAAAAAAAAAACATACATTTTTTTTTTGTTACTGAAAAAGGGAATAAAACAAAGAAACAAGGCCAGAGGAGTCCATGGAGGTAAAGAAGAGCATGGATAGGAGAAGCAGGTGGCACTAGGTTCTGTCCCAGGGGCCCAGACACCAGGTCCTATGTGAAGTAACACGATAAACAGAGGGAACTTGGATCTGTCGCTGGTGCTCAGAACTCTACCCTCAAGCCAGAGGCCATTTCCTTCCCCCATGGTGGGTGCGTTCTACATCTGGCCACACACAAGGAACACACCCAAGGTATGGAGTGGAGGACCTGGGAGGGCACAGGGAAGACAGAAAATAGGGTAAAGAGGCAGGTTACAGCCAGCACTACATCACATCAGACAGTGAACTCCACCAGGTCCCTGGCAAGGACGACACAGGAATGTTTGGGATTCAGGAAGATGGAGACGTGGGATGGGTCAGATCTACATATGCTTGTACACACCTGCGGAGAGAGGCCCTCCTCCACCGTGGGGACAGGGGCCATGCCCAGCAGTGGTGCTCAGAGCCATGCCCCAGAATTCCCAGGGTCCTGTTCACCTGCAAGGTGTACCTCTGCACCCTCCATGGATCCTGAGAGTTCACCTGGCACAAGACACATCGCCCACACTTACACTCACACATGTACGCACACTCATACACACACCGCCTTAATTTCTTTTCTCTCCACTGGGACATCTCATCTTGACCAACCATACAAAGGTGCCCTGTGACCTTCTGTCTTCTCTGGTGGCTACTGTCACCCCGAGGCTGAGTGGCAGCCATATACCCCAATAGCAGTGCCCGCGGCCCACCACCTCCAGACAGCATTCTGTTAGCTACCACATCAGCCAAGGCTCCCAGCAGCACCCCTGTGATTTGCTGACCTGTGCTCACTCACCGCTTGCTTTGGAGAAGACCAGTTGCCGGCTCCAGGTACCATGGTGGGTCACCTGCACTGGGGTCCCTCCCAGCCCGCCCAGTAAGGCTCTGCATGTAGTCGTTGTACTTGAAGGAAGGCTGAACATTGCCTGGCACTACTCAGAAGTGACTACTTCCGGGCTTGGCTGGAGCAAGAGAAACCTTCATATCTCACACCAAACACACTTGCCTACATTCTTCCTGGGATCTATTTCCAGTACCCTACTGTGAATCCCTGAGCACAGCACAGTGAGCTAATAATAAGAAACCTACTGTTTGCACAGCACCTACTGTGTGCCAGGGGCTGCTCTGTGGGCTCCACGCTTGTGAACTCACTTAACGGGAGCCCAGTCCGAGCTACACGCTGTCATCATCTTTCTAGGTCATGGCCACTCACAGCCATCAAGGACCAGAGCAGGGACTGAGACCTGGAAGTCTCCTCGTCCTGATGACGCCTGACAACTTCCCTCCGTCACCTCAGAGGCCTTAAGTAAGTTCCTTCATTTCTGCCTCACTGCAGCTGTGTCTGGAACTCCTTGCCTGATTCAAGTACTGTAGATACAGAGGTATAGTCTACATCTAGAATATTCGCCAAAGACTGGTGTAATAAAAGTATGGCCACAGCGTAGAGGAAGGGAGAGATGAGCTAGAAAATGTAAGGGTGGGGCCTGGAGGGAGGTTTTCGGCTACTAAGGACTTGACTTTGAAGGGGATTGTGGGACCCCGACATCTTCCTCTTTGTCACCATCCTAGCCGTAAGGGGAACAGTTTTACCCCGTGCTGTGGCCGCCACCATTGTGTGCCGCCATGATAAACAGTTCCCAAAGCATCATGGCCAGTGGGTCACAGGCTAAAACCTCCAAATGCAGAGGTGAAAGCCATGTGTTTATAAGACCCTTGTCCCACAGTGGGTGAGACAGCTCCCTCCACAGCTTGCCCATGTTCACTCAGCTGCTGAAGTGACTGGAGATGGCAGGAGGCTTGTTTTCCTGTCTTCTCAGAGGAAGGAACCTATGTGCTCACACAGGCCCAGGAAGCCTCCAAGCGCTTTCTCTGCCACGGATACCTCCATACCACCCATTAACCCTGGTCACTGAAGCCCAGTAGGTGCCATGAGTCTGTTTGAGCTCAGGCAGTGGCTTGTAGAGCTGGGAAGGATGAGGAACAGTTCCTTCCCCTCCGGCCTGTGACTTGCCTCTGCAGCCAAGCTCAGTCTTGAAATCCCGTCTGCTTCCACACATGCCACAAAAGCAGGCTCTCCCCCGCCCCCATCCTTAGTAGCGTTGGGCCCCAGAACTGTCACACTGCCCTGGAGCCACATCTTAGAATTCTCAAAATAAGACCTGGCCCAACACCCTGGAGGAGACACACCCACATGTGAACAGTGGCAGATCTGGGGCGTGAAATTGCGGGTAATTTTTATTTCCTTCTTCGTACTTTCCCACAGCTTCCAGATTTTTCTACAGTGAATATGCATCGCTGTTATAATTAGAGGAAAAAAAAAAAAAAACACTGTGGTGGGTTTTCTTTTTTCCTCCCCGGAGACATGGCGTCGGAAGGCTTCCAGCCATTGAGTGTCAAAGGCGCCAAGCTTGTTCACCCAGAAAAGGAAATGGGAGCAGACCACCCTCACTGGTTGGTGCTCGCCATGGTACAGACACCTCATCTGTTGTCTCAACTACTCAAGAGCCTGGTGCTCTGGTCCCCATTTCACCAGTGGGGATATTGAGGCATGCAGATGGGGCACCTCGTCCATGTTCACTCAGCTGGTACTTGGTAGAGCTAAAATCGAACCCAAGACCACCTTGTTCTCTCTACCTCTGGTAGGAAATTTGATTTTAAAACATGCAGAGGACCAGTCACGCCCCAGCAGCTATCAAGAGACCATAACCCAGAATGACCTCTGTCATCTGTCTTTCTCGTCTCTTTTTTAAAGATTTGTTTGACTTGTGTGTGTGGTGGTGGGGGGGGGCAGATTCCTTCAGAAGCCAGAAGAGGTCATGGATCCCCTGGAGCTGGAGTTACAGGCAGTTGTGAGTCACAGTGTGGATGCTGGGAACCAAACTCAGGTCTCCTGCAAGAGCAGCCCACGCTGTTAACTACTGAGCCATCCTCTCGCCCCCACTCGCCTTTTTCTTCAGGACTGAGGCTTGACTTGTGTTCTGTGCACGTTGGCTGGACTGGCCACATTGGCGCCCACTACACACAAAGCCGCAGTAGGTATGGCCACCGCTGGCTCTCTTCTCTTGGAAACAATAACCATAAATACGGCAAGACCCGTTGACCCAGGGAGTCCGTTGGCAAAGAATGGATTGCTTAGAAGAATCCAGAAAGAAGAAGCCATGTGCATAAAGATGTTTGTGTCAGTGTCAACCACTGCCGCAAAGAACTGCCATTTCAATAGCCCAATGAGAAAGACTACAAAAGGTACATTATCGACAACGGATAAATAGTGGTGCCAACTTCTGCAAGGCTCCTGGTGGTGCCACCTCCTGATGAAGCCCTTCTCTTCCTGAATGGGGCTAACTGAATGGTCCAGAGGTGGTGGAAGTACCCTCATGTAACTTCCAAGGTGAGGTCATGCAAAGTGTTGCAACTTCTGCCTTGGTCTCCAAAGCTCCCTCCGGGGAAGCCAGCTGCTACATCATGAAGACTCTTGGGTGCACCTTGGAGGGGCCCAAATGCAGGGTAGCAGAGTTTCCTGCCCTGGCAAGCTTAGCAGTAGGATGGCACAGATATGAAGTGGCGCAAGAGATGTGGATGCCAGAGAGGACATGTTTTATGATCTTATGGATGCAAAGATCAAGAATGTAAAAATTCCAGAGCTGCAGAGATGGATCAGTGAGTTAAGGGCTTACCACACAAACAGGATCTGAGCTTCAATTCCCAGCATCCACACAGACAGCAGAGCACGGGGGTGCATGCCTATAAGCCCAGTGCTAGGGAAACAGACAGGAGGAAGCCTGGAGCATTTGGACCAGCCAGTCTAGCTGAATCAGTGAGAGACCATGTCTCCAAAAAAAAAAAAAAAAAAACAGGCAGGGATGGTGGTGCACGCCTTTAACCCCAGTACTCTGGAGGCAGAAGAGGGTAGATCTACGTGAATTCAAGAGTTCCAGGCCAGCGCACACATACACATATAAACACAAAAGAGTCAAAATTCACTTGTACTTTATAAATGAGGGATATCGGCTACCTTTCCTTGTGGAACAGTAGTAGCAGGATAGGTCAGGACCCACCCCCCTTTCTTTCACGTATACGGGTGTTTCGCATGCTTGTATGTCTGTGCACCACATGTGTGCAGTGCCCGCAGAAGCCAGAGAGGGACTGGAGTTGCAGATGGTTGTAAGCCACCGGGTGGGTGAGGGGAATCGAA